>NC_056527.1:145795474-145816219 GCF_019175285.1 Sceloporus undulatus | reverse complement strand
GGGAGGGCTTCAGTCCCATTGTCCCCAATGGAGGCACAGAGGATTGCACGCACCGCCATTGGAGACAGTGCAGGCCTTCTGCCCATGGATGCTCAAACTGGCTGATGACAAGCCCAAGACGTATATGCCAGCTTAATGGACATGGATGTTAGAAATGACAAGCTTCTCTATGCATTGTAGTACAAAATTATTTTGTTGTTCTAGAAAGGACCAAATGTTTTGTTTTAATTCTTACCCTATTTGCATGCTTGACTGCATTGCTTCAGAGTCAAAAAGTTATTGCGGTTGCCTCCACAACCTCCATAAATAAACAGCTCACACATCTGAGTCTTGGCATTATAATAATAGCGAAGAAAGGATGCTTTGCAATGCCCCACCGATTTAGGGAGCATACATACTCTTGGGAAAGGTCCTGGAAAGATGGATGATAGACAAAAGCAAAAATAAGATTCACACAAGATGAAGTGTTGTTTCCCTCTGTCGCATGAGTTTGTAGCATTGCAATGTAATTTTATAGGGTAAGTCATTCTAGTAGTATCTGTGGGGCGACTGGCAAATATGGAATGATGCATAGCGCTTCATAGGGATTCTCCCATGAATGGGACTGGCTGAAGGAAAGATGTGCCATGAGGCAGGCCTTCCAGCGTTCCTCCGATGGAAGCAAGGGCCTGTCTGCCGCTGCGGAGCTGGGAGTGAGCGCTTCCCGGAGAGTCCCTTTTTAAAGCTAGAGGAACGATAGAAGCATAACTCTCCAGGAGCTCAGATACTATCCTTCCCCTTCATTTATACTGCACCTCTATCTAAACACTTCACAGTGGCTTACAAAGAACATGAAAACAAGTTAAGCAGTTGGAAACACTTAAAGTAATTTAAATAAAATAAAACATATTAAATATAATAAGATTTAAAAAAACAGATTTAAATGATTTTAAAAATATGTACAACAGTATTTGGGATAAATTAATGAGGTCCAAAGGCCTCCTCTATGAACAGCCAGGTTGTCACTTGGCTCTTAAATGAAATGAGAACTGGCAACCGTTGGGCTTTCAAGCCTTTAACCGTTGGGGTGCCATGGCTGAGGAACCCCTCTCCTATGTCCCATGCGCTCAGCTGACTGCTGAGACACGAAGTGATGGTGAACCTATGGCATGCATGCCAGAGGTGGCAGTCAGAGCCCTCTTTGTGGGCACATGTGCCATTGCCCCAGCACAGAGTTTGTTACTAGAAAGCCAGAGGGAAATGGCACTTTGCAATAAATAACTGGGTTTTGTGTTACAGGTTGGGCACTCGGCCTCTAAAAGGTTAACCATCACAGCTTTAGGTCATCATAAGTGGACTTGCGCCTGAACCACTTCACAACCTCCATGTTCAGCAAGGGGCTGCTTTTATGTCGCTTCAAAGGGGTTCCAGCAAAGTAGCCATTTCACACCAACACTAATGCACATCTCTGCTATGTAGCTACGTACCGTAAGCAAAAAATTACACAGCAGAAACTGTCTAGTTATTCGCCTTACCTTTCCTTTCACACTCTGAAAGGCATTCTTCTAGTGTTTCAAAGTTATTTGCATTGGCTCCACAGCCACCATAAATAAAAGGCTGACATATCCCCTGTTCAATGTCGAAGTAAAAACGTGGAATGTATGCTTTGCAGAGTCCTTTTTCTTTTGGAAGTTTACATTTCCAAGAATATGTTAATTCCTCTAGAAAGGAGAGAAAGAGAAAGAAATACAGTTTGAACATATTTAATGGCAGATTGTGCGAAACAGAAAGGGAAAAAGAGTGCTGTGGCACTTTTAAGATTAAGAGCCTTATTGCTTTATTAAACAAACCCGGCAGGCAAACACCAAGCTGCCTGGGGGTTTCCCTCCTTCTGCATGAAGTCCTTTGCCTTCATTCTCTTCCAGTGAATTGTAAAAGTGTCATAAAAGTGTCCCATTTGTCAAGATGAAAGAATCCATTTGGCAAAAATGACACTTTTATAATGCTCTCCCACTCTTTTACAACCTGAAGAGAATGACAGCCATGCAGTGGGAGAAAAAACCCCACGTCTTTTTGTTTGCCTTTTGGCTTTGTTTAATAATGCAATACAGCCCTAAACCATTTATTGCACTATAGGTTTTCATGCACTACAGCCCACTTCTTCAAAGAATGAAAGATTAAGAAACCTGAGGGTCCTGTTTTGTGGCTTGTAGGATCTAAATGTCTTGAACATGAGTCAAGAATGCAATGCGGCAGCTAACAAGGCCAATGCGATCTTAGGCTGCATCAATAGAAGTATAGTGTCTAGAGAAGGGAAGGAATAGTGCCACTCTATTCTGCTTTGGCCAGGCCTCCCCTGGAATATTGTGTCCAGTTATATACCCCTCTGCTTCCTCATTCCAATCATGAGACTCATCCCACCAGGTTTCAGTGATGCCTGTTATATCATATTTGCTTTGTTGTGCTAGGAGTTCAAGTTCATCTTGCTTATTTCCCATGCTCTGTGCATTACTGTAGAGACATTTAAGACCATGTGTTCCCTTTATTTGCTGCCTGTGCAAACATTTTTGCCTCCCACTTTTGGGTCCTTGCACTATTTGCTTTGTTCCCTCTATGACAGTTTGCCTATTTTCTCCAGCCCTTTTGCCTTCCAGAATACTGTCTCCCTCCCCCATAAAACTCAGCCCTCCTGATCAAGTTCTTGAAACTCTTGGCAAAAACGTTTCTGGTGTGAGATGCAACCCATCCTTTGCCAGAAGTCCCTCATGGAACCTCAGACCATGATCCAAGAATCCAAACCATTTGCTAGCAAGTTTTTGCCATAAACCTGGCACACTTTCTCTTCCATCCTTGCCTGATTTGCAAGGGTGACAGAGGCACAAAGATGCATTCAAGGATAACAGAGGTGTTGCTCTTACCAAAACTATGGTGATAGGCATCTAGTGGTTCAACCCAAGATGCCAGAAGTCCCATGAGGAGGAGGAGGAGATGATGATTGCTCTGCATGCCAGCTGTTTGATGTAAATGCCCAGTATTGAGCAAAGCTACTTTTTATAGTTTTCCATAGGGAAATACAGAGAGTGCATTCAGGCAGACAGAACAAGGAGCCGATAAGCAGGAGCACCCTAGAGTTGCTCTGTTTATTTTAGAGTAACTCCATGTCCTGGAATAAGTACTATTCCATTCCAGCTAGGGATATATTGGAGCCATAAAGTCAGCCAGCATCATCTGGACATTACCAGGAAGAAATTATTTCTAATTTATTCTAATTTGGGATATTTATAAAAATATTACATATAATAAAAAAAACCCACCTGCATTCCAGGAATATACAGTGAAAGCACTCCTGACAGATGGCCATCCAGCGTCTGTTTAAAAACTTCCAAAGAAGGAGACTGCCACACTCCAGGGCAATGTATTTTCCCATCAGGAAATGCTTTGTAATGTTTAAACGGACTCTCCTTTCCTGAAGTTTCAGTCCATTGCTCTGTGTCCGAGGAGGTTCCCACACGCAGCTTTCAAACCTCAGTTTCCCTGGGAGGGAAGCACTTTCCGCGCCACTAGTTGCATGATGCCAGCTCCCACCCATTGCATTGTCTGGCCTATGTTTTATGAGGTTTCTTGCAAGGATGTCATGGAGGACCTTGCCAAAGGCCTTACTGAAATCAAGATGCACTACATCTACAACATCTCCCTCATCTTCAAAAGAGAGAGATACAAAATTAATCTGGTGTGAGAAACCCATGTTGACTTTTAGTGATCACTGCTTCCCAAGTGCTTACAGATGTCTGTGGCATGATCTGCTCAAGAATCCTCCCTGTTATCGATGCCAGGCTCTTTGGGCAGTGCAGTGCACCCTTTTTCAACATGGGGGATCCCTTCCGGAACCACCCCCGCATAAAAAAAAGACGTATGCTCGGGACCCATTGAAAGTAATAGGGCTCGTGCATGGCACAGTGGCACAGCAGTGCACACGCACCATGGGCACATGCCCCTCTTGCGCTCCTGCGCGACTTTCAGCATATGCTGAAAGCCACATATAGTGCGTCCGCATAAGACGTGTGCACATTGTAATTGCATGGGTTCCTTTTTGCCCTCCTGTTTGAAATGAGGACGATACATGCTCTCTTCCATTCTGCTGAGACTTCTCCTATTTGCCAGGAATTCTCAAATATTATTGGCAGTGGTTCTGAGATTACTTCTGCCAGTTCTTTTAATACCTTTGGATGTAGTTCATCTTGCCCTGGAGATGTGAATTCATTTATTTTGGCCAGAACTTCCTACAATATCTCTTCACCTATTTTTGTGCTGCATTACCCCTATAAAGAAATATGGTATAAAATAAATCATGAGAAGGTTGAGAGAGAGAGAGAGAGAGAATCAGGCTGGTACAAATAGGGAGAAAGGAGATCGACAATGAGACGTGAAAACTATCAACAATTAGTGATTCCTTTCAAATCTATCTTCATAGAATCATAGAGTTGGGGTCATCCAATTTAAATTCCTTCTGCCATGCAGGAAATCATAATCAAAACATTCCCAACAGTTGACCATCCAGCCTCTGCTTAAAGACCTCCAAAAGAAGGAGACTCCACCACAACCCCCAAGGAAAACAGCCCTTACTGTTTCTCCTAATGTTTAGCTGGAATCTCTTTTCCTGGAGCTTGCATCCATTGCTCCATTGGGTCCTGTTCTCTGGAGCAGCAGAAAACAAGCTTGCTCCCTCCTCAATATGGCATCCCTTCAAGTATTTAAACAGGGCTCTCATATCACCTCTTAACCTTCTCTTCTCCAGGCTAAACATCCCCAGCTCCCTGAGTCCTTCCTCATAGGGCTTCATGATTTCCAGACCCTTCACCATTTTAGTCGCCCTCCTTTGGACACATGGCTCCAGTTTCTCAATGTCCTTTTTGAATTGTTTTGTCCAGAACTGGACGCAATATTCCAGGTGAGGCCTGACCAAAGCAGAATAGAGCTGAGCATAACAGTTTCTCAAATTTGCAAATGTACCCAGATTCTATGGAAGCGTGCGGAAGAAACTGACAGCAAACCAGGACAGACATCCAGCTGGTCATAGGTGACTGGATGGCAAAGTTGAAAGCAAAGGAGAATAAAAAACAGTAGGCAGATTCAGATTAGAAAAGAAACAAAGCAGGAGAGTATCTGATAGATTTTTCATACAATCGGAGAGAAGACTGCACGCATTGACATCTCCAGATGGCCAACACAAAGACTAAATAGATTATGTCTTCAAAAGGAGCCGATGGCGAAGCTCCCTACTAATGGCCAAGGCTAGAGGAAGTGCCGACTGTGGCCCAGAGGATGAATGGTTCATATTAAAAATAAGAGCAAAACTCAAGAAGAAAACAAAGCCAGTCATCATACCAACATATGATCTAAACAATATCTCAACAGATTTTATTGCCAGTATGATAGATTAGCATTACTAAATAAAGACATGATAAAAGATGTCTGTACACTTTCAATAGACAGAAAGAAACACAGGAAACCATGGATGACAGTTAAATGCTACAAAGAACAAAGGAGAGAAGGGAAGAAAAACAAAAGGAGCATAGTAACAAACTAATAACTATGATAATAAATAATAATAAAACTTTATTTATACCCCACCTCTCTGTCAAAGACAATGAGTACGGTTTACAGATTAAAGCTTCATACAAAATCCCAGTATCCCCGTTTCCCTCCCTCCCCTAAAACAACAATTAAGCATTAAAATAATCCACTTAAAATAGGCAGCGTGCAGTTGGGTACGGAGTATTGGAAGAGGCAGTCTTATTTGGCTGGGTTTACTATTCAGGAAAGGCCTGCCAGAAGAAATCCGCCTTGACAGCTGTTTTGAAGCTGTCCAAGCCAGTAATCTGACTGATCTCCTCCGGCCGGTCATTCCATAATCTGGGAGCGGCTGAAGAAAAGGTCCTCTGGGTGATTGCAGTCCATCTGGTCTTTATAGGTGGCAACAAATTCCTCCCAGAGGACCTGAGTGCACAGGGTTGGACCCAACTAGGTTCGACCCAAACCATGGAGGGCTTTAAAGGTCATAACCCACACCTTGTACTGTGTCCGGAAACCAATAGGCAGCCAGTGAAGTGATTTTAGAATAGGTGTTATATGGTCACTTCTGGGTTTTCCAGTGACCATTCTGGCTGCCATATTCTGAACTAACTGGAGCTTCCAGACTTGGCACAAGGGTAGCGTTATCACCATGGAATCATCTGGGAAGCAGCCCTTTTCTTATTAATCCATTAATAATAAGAAAGGGGCTTCCCCATTGCTAATTCCATGGCAATAATGCTTCCATTCCACTTTAGAAGCGCCAGGTATGATCACACTGGTGACGCTTCTGCCCCATTTTGATGATGTTTGGGCGACAGAAGCGCAACGTTTGGAGCTCTGTGTGAGAAACCCCTATGTCATGATACAGTCATTTAATATACAAATATGGAGCAAAATATCATTGATATAGATGGACCCTTCCCATAGTGGGATCCAATGTTTGTTGTGATAAATGAGTATTAAAATCACAGGATGTACAACAGAACTGTAGCAATGGCTGCCATGGTCTTTCAAATGGGTTCAGCATGCCCCCACAGTTCATTCAGGGAACACATTTTAGATTTTAATTTACTGCTGTTTAGTTTTGGTAAGATAAATGAAAAGGGACAATCTTTCAGTCTGTCCTTTACTTTCTTTACTGCTTTAGTGTTTGGCTGGGATTCCCAATGTCAATGCAGAATGATGCAGGAAAAGCACTGATGTCACAGGAGCATCACATATTCCATTGCATCACAGTCTTCTTGAAAATGGCATCTGTCCTCCTCTTGCATGGGTAATGCAATACGTTCCCCCAAATGTGATTGAGTTGCAACTCCCAACTTTCTCACCAGTGGTTATTCTGGCAAGTGATAAGGGGAATTCCAGCCCAACAATATCTAGAAGTGTACATATGTTCCACGCCAGCGCCACTAGGAAATATCAGATCAGCGGCTGAAGTGGAAAGGCATCAGACTGACTATCACTGTTCAGTATTTTCACACTGAATCATCACTTATGACAGTGGTCAAGTTCAGGTGAGTTGCTTAAGAATGTCAAAGCCATCAAATTGTGTCAAGAGTGCAAAAGATCCCAATAGTCAGGATGACCCAAGGGTTGCTGGTGCACTCCTGGACATGAAGTTTTCAAAAGGAACATATATCTCTCTGGGACTGCAAAGAAGTCAGGGATAGCAGGAAAGAAATCCCAAAGTAGTGGAGGCACTGGAAAGAAAGGCTTCTGTGTAACAAGCAGCACAAGTGGCATGGCTTTGCATACTGTGTGGCTGATTCATTTCTTGGTGTCCTGGGGGTATGGCTATCCCATGCATCTGTAAAAGTGGAAGTTAGAGGTTGGAGAATAGAAGAAATGGGCAAATGAGGAACATAACTGTTAGTTCTCACTATATCTCACTGAGTCATCACAGAACAGTTTGCTTTTGTTTTTGCTTGGTCTTGTTGGAAAGGTTACTCTTCTCTCCTGCTTAGTTAACTGAGTGCAAATTACTTCTATATTTTGAATTTAGCTTGTAATAATAAAAGGCCTAACTATCCTAACTGCACCAAATCCCATCTGATCTTGGAAGCTAAGCAAGGCGAGCCCTGGTTAGTACTTGGGTGGGAGACTGCCATGGTGCTGTTGTTGTTGTTGTTGCTGCTGCTGTGTGCCTTCAAGACCTTTCTGACTTATAGCAACCCTAAGGTGACATCACGGGTTTTCTTGGCAGGTTTCTTCAGCTGATGCTGCGTTCTTTGCAAGGCTACCTACTTTGCAGCTTCTGTCCTCCATCAACTTTAGGAAACAATACTCAGGAAGTAGAAGCCAGAGATGCAGAAGAGCAGACGGGTTTATTGGAGGCCATATCTCCGAATCTGGAGTAATAAGCATGCAGGACATTTCCACTCAGACTGGGACAGCCGACTGAAATTCAGCATGGATTTGTTGTATGGCCAGAGGCCTTTTCATGCGCTGGGAATGGCAGTAGTTAAGTTCTCTCCAAAAGCTAAGGAAGCAATGGAAGATTTAGCACAATGACATGAAAAGTGGGGCACAGACTCAGAACTTTGCTGTAACCAATTACAAACAACTAGATCCCAGGTTCTTTTCCCTGTAATGAAGGGATAACAGGCACATCCCATTAGGACTGTCACTTAAGTTTCCTGGCTCTAGAGAAGGCCACTGTCCCTAGAACAGCAGACTCCCTCACTGCCCCAGTTTGGCAGGGACAGTCCCAGCTGCTCTTCTCTGTCTCTCTTTCTCAGCTGCTTCTAAAATGTCCTCCCACTTTCCTCTTGTTATCAAGTATGGTTTTATATAAATTTTGGGCGCCATGCAGTCTGAAGCCATGACACCTGACTGACCCCATCGCTAGCCGCCATTATTCCAAATGCGAGCAGACCATGTAGCCAGCAGCCCTTGCTAGGCATGGTCAAGGAAAAAAGGTAGATTAAAACCTTTCAGCAGCAGTTTGGGGAGTTGCTAGACCGGATTCGCAAGCTACCTGAAGCAGGGAGACAATAGATATAGCTTCCTCCTTAATGATTAAATTAACGGCTTGACCATCAAGGTATTTGCTCCCCCTGAAAAAGTGGCAGATTTATGTTTTGTGTATCCATTGTGTAAGTTTCAGCTTAGACAAAGATAAGCCATCAAGCCTTTTGTCCGCCAGGCTGCCGTAGCCTGAGTTTATGTTTAGCAGTATATAAGGACCCCACTTTTCGCCCTTCAGTGGGCTTGTTGAGCATTGGTTCCTTGCCTGAGTTCCTTGCTTGTAGAGCATTTCGCTCCGAGCTTGTGTTCCTGGAGCCTTGTGCTCTGCTGAAATCACTTGAGTGAAGCCAAGCTCACTATCTTTTCAGGCCTCTAGTTAGCTTTGTCCACTGGAACTCAGCTCCTAGCCACCGCAGCCACCGCTTTCTTCCCATCTCCGTGGCTGTGTCTCACCATCCACCATCCCTCACATCTGACGTCTTGGAGAAGACTTCAAAGGTAAATATTCCCAACTGTGCCTCTATCCTTTTCCTTTACTCCCAAACTCACCCCTCCCTTGCTATAGTATTGTGTGTGTGTGTGTGTGTGTGTGTGTGTGTGTGTGTGTGTGATCCCTTTAATTGTGTGGCTTTAATAAATGTTCATATTTTAATTGCACCTCCATTGGCATCCAAGTCTCTGTCTCTGGTTGGACTAGAACACCTCTGGTATACACATAGGGACACGACCCTGCTGCATGCGTTGTTAGGACAAGTCTCTCGTATAATTCCCCTAATTCGATCCTTCCTAACACTCTTCATCTTCATCTTACTTCAGGTTGTAAAAGTCATTCACACTCAGTTAACATAACAGGCAGGAGAGGAGAGGAGAAGAGGAGAGACAGAGTTTTGTCCTCCCTCTCTGCATTATATAAATTTATGTCTGTTCTTCCTTGTTAACCATTGTGGCTGTGTCCTTGTCGGGCCACACTCTTTGACCACACTGTGATGTAGCTCAGCCACATGGGACCTAATTTTCAGCTAATACTGGATTGAGCAATGTCTTGGTATCCTACTTCTTCCTTGCCTCTTAAAACTCTGCCCTGTCTCCTCTCCAAGACAAAGGCAACTCCATCTGTGATTTTTGTCTTGGAAAAGCAGCAAAGGGTGTTGTTTCCTTCCACCACCTTCATGCTTAATGCCAAAGGCAGAACCTCTCTCCCCTCGCCCATGCGCAAGCAAAGTGTGAAAACAAGATGCTGCATTACTGGAAATGGAACAGTCCTAGAGTCTGCCTATTATTAGAAAACAGTAAGGGAAAGAGGACTTTTACCTTGGCATGTTCCAATGCAATCTTTTTTATACGCAAAGTTGTTCTTGTTGCCACCACAGCCGCCGTATCTGAACTCCATACACTGCTTGCCATAGAAATCAAAGTAAAAGCGAGGAATGGCTCCTTTGCATGCGCCTTCTTCTTTGGGCAATGTACATACTTGAGGCCAAGATCCTGAGGAAGTGAGGGTCAAATGCAGTCAGAGGGGGAAATATTTTGACAAGACGTGAGGATGCATAATGGAGGCAAGCCCAATTATTTGTACCACAATAAAGTATTCTTACATGCGAACTAGTTCCAGGGGTGTGTTTGGAGTGATTAACAGAAAAAGGCCATTTGAATATCAATGGTGAAAAGAGTGTGCTATCTGTCACCCTAAGAGATAATAGTTTGGCATATTACTGAACAAGGTAAACACTGTAACACCATTTTTAATATACTGATATATGTATAATACATAAGGTAGACTGCTTCTACTCATCAATACAGGCCTTAATAAAATGCTTATGTAAAGAAACTGCATCCTTTTTAAACAGAGATAAAGCCCTTAATATCCTGAAAAACTGGGGACTTTTCTTCTTCCTTTTTTCAAGCGCTTTACACTGAAACCTCTTCTTTCACGGTTAGAACAGGTGAAAGTTTTGCTTTGACAGATGTGATTCAGTTCAAAGGGGTTTGCCAGGGATGCATCCTAGCACCTTTCCTTTTCCTTTTTAATATTAATGATGCTGTTGTTTCATTACAAAATCAGGGGTATCATATGCCAAACATTTAAATCGAGTGGTAAACATATTATTGTATGCAGACGATATGATTTTCCTTTCAACATCTCAAGTTGGTTTTTGAAGAGTGCTAAGACACTTTACTGCTTACTGCAAGGAAAATGACATGGTCATTAATAATAAGTCTAAAGTAGTTGTTTTTGGTACAAAGAGGAAATCATATAGATGGTTCATAAACGCGAAAGAGTTAGAGCAAGTAAAATTTTATTGCTATTTTGGCATTATTTTCTCATCTTCAGGCTCTTGGACATCACAAGTAAGGAAAAATGAAATTAAATCTGTTGTCAGCTTTAAACAGATTACTGAATTAAACTTTTGGTGCAGAATACATAATTTATCATAAGAAAGGCTTCCCAAGAGCTGCCTGGAGGAACAGAGGATGTTTCCTCAAGGAAATCTTTGGTATCATAAACTTTTAAACTGGCTGCCCAACTTTGGATTCTCTCCTCATGCATTGAATCCAAGGATGTTCCTACGGCTGTTAGGGCAGTTATATCACTGGACGTTATCAGACTGGCCCTGAAACGGGCCCAGTGCATTCTTAAATGTGGGTGTGTGTGTGCTCACAGAACAGGATGGGGCAAAAAACCCCCATTTTATCGCACACTGGAACGCCTCCTTTGCCGCCGGGCGTTCCAGTTGCGTCCTCGTTCCGTTCCAGAGGATGCCATTTCTGAGAACTGTTCTAAAGCGTTTGGGCCCCATCCTGTTCCATGTGCGCACGCGCGCACACACATTTACAACACACTGGGCCCGTTTCAGGGCCAGTCTGATAAACTCCAGTGATATAACTGCCCTAACAGCCATAGGAAGAGTGACATGACTAGCCAGGGTAAAATGTGAACATACATGTGAAAAATATCTGACAATATCTCTGCCCATGGAATCATGTAAAGCCCTTACACGTTTATACGTTTTGAACAATTGGACACAATGATGAAATGGGGAAGGTTTTATGGGATCCCAGTTCAAGAAAGATTGTGTATCTGTGGAGAGCCAGCTTTGGAAGATTTGGCTCATTATATACTTGAGTGCCAGATAAATGTTGGTATTAGAGAAAGTTATTTAAAGCCTTTGCTAAAGAAAATGAAATACAGGGGTGTGAAACAGAAACTTAGGCCCTGAACAGACAGGCCAAAGTAAAGCTTTGGAGGTATGCTGTTTAAAGGCTGCACGTGTCTAAGAGGCCGGAAGCCATGCTCCGGTCCTAAGGACTTTGTTGCAGCTTCTGGCCTCTTAAGATGTGTGTGTCATTTAAACAGCATACCTCCAAAGTGACCCAAAGCAGTTTTATTTTGGCCTGTCTGTTTGGGTCCTTAGTTACTTGTTGAAATCAACAAATCAATATGTGATCCTAAGGCTACCAGATGTAGAGAAAAATGTTTGGAGACCATCAAGAGAGCCTCATCCCTGTGTTTGCAAGACCTGAGCAGGGCTGTTGTAAGTCTCTCATTTGTAGGATCATTGTAGTTGAAGCCAACTTGGCAACAAATAACAGTGAATAGTGCTATAGTACAAAAATGCCAGATCATCGATCTTCTAATAAACAGAAGAACTATAACAGTAAAAAAACAAAGAATAGGAGAGAAAGAGAAGGGTTCTTTCTTTGTTCCAATATGTCTTGGAATTGGAAAATAAGTAAATAAATGCATTTGAGGAGAGAAGCCAAATGCTGCAGCAGGTGCTGGGAATTTCCAGAAGACAGTCCAGGACAACAGAACTGTTTGGGCATCTTTAAAGAAATGCTACAACCCCAAGAACAGTTTGTCCCATTCGGAGGAGCGCTTCATTAAAAGAAAAGGGAAAGTTATATTTTGTTACTCTGAAAAGGAGCTGGAAGAGTACTTACCGTACTTTTGGCATGTCTCAATGCACTCAGTCCTATCCACAAAATTATTCCTGTTGCCTAGACAGCCACCATAAATGAATGGCTCACACATCCTGCTCTCAACATCGTAGTAATAACGACGAAAAGATGCTTTGCACCATCCTACTTTCTTAGGATATGTACATATTTTCGGCAAAGACCCTGGAGAGGTGGAAGGATAGGCAAACAAAGAAAAGCCAAGATTTGTATAAGATATAAATGTCACATATATAATGTCACATCATATGAGCTTGTGCCATTTTAAAGTAAATGTAGTGGTCAGTAGTGCCAGTGGTATCAAATGTGGAATGACTGGCAGTGAGTATTTCATAGAATCATAGCATTGGAAAAGACCACAAGGGCCACCCAGTGCAACCTCATTCTGCCGTGCAGGAACTCTCCATCAAAGCATCCCTCTGTTTAAAAACCTCCAAAGAAGAAAACTCCACCAGACTCAAAGGGAGTGTCTTCCACTTGAAACAGCCCTTACTTTCAGGAAATTCCTCCTAATATTGAGCTGAAATCACTTTTCCTGGAGCTTGCATCCATTGCTCCATTGGGTCCTAGTCTCTGGAGCAGCAGAAAACAAGCTTGCTTCATCCTCAAGATGACATCTCTTCAATATTTAAACATGGCTATCATGTCATCCCTTAACCATCTATTTACAAGACTAAACATACCCAGCTCCCCTTCTAGACTCCAAAAAAGCAGATTATAGTCTAAGAACAGCTTTTACTGAAGAAGAAAGAAGCCAAAATAGACAGGTCCGTGACTTTTTTGTCATAGTGCATTCAGGCACTTTTGTAGTAAATAGTAAAATCCCTCCCTTTGAGTTCCTGGCATTATATGATCGGTCCCTTTTGCCCCAAGCTTCCTGCGCTTTGATTGTCTTGAGGATGAAATGCTTAACAGTCCAGTAGTCTGGCGCCTGGCAAGATCTGTGTGAATGGGCAGCCTTCCCACACCAACAGACGTAATATCCTTGACATTGTTATACGACTGCCAGCTACTCATATATATATATATATATATATATATAGACACACAAACCATGGCAAAAGCAAAACACTAATGAATCTTAGTAACATTATTATAACCATAAACATATTATCAGAAATGGACTCTCTTGCCCAAGTAGGAATGTATATTTATATAAGATTGTTTTAAGCCATGGCTTGCTCCAACCTCCCCCTTATGCAAGCCATTGGCCACGCATCCCAAGCCTAGCTGGGAAGGCTTTTTTGATCAAAGTTGTATTTCGGAGCCTTTTCAGCCCAATTAGAAACTCATTAACCCTTAAAGAACGAACTCAAGGTTTATACCGGTCTTTCTAAATATAAACTATAAATCTCAACTCTAATGATAATCCCAGCTGTAACTCTAATCACATTTATGGCCAGACAGTATCATGCGATTCTGACAGCATGGTTTTGAGAATTTTTATTTGTATTTTATTTATTCATTTGTATACAGTGCGTCCGTGTTATAGGCGGAAACACCATAAGCGGTTTCCTGTGGCAACCCCATTGACAAAACCACGGGGTCGCGACCCTCTCTCAGGATAGCAATGCTCATCAAGATTGAGATGTGACAGTTCTGCTGGCAAACCACAGGAATGTGACCCTCTCTCAAGATGACAATGCTTTATCCATAATCAGATAGATAAGTCCATGCTGACTTAGCCGGTCTTCACATCCTGCTTCCACTGCAAAAAGGGCACGTAACCTAGCAAATGATTGTAAGGCAAACAACGGACTAATGTAAGCAAGATGACAATAAAAAGCCCAGCCAAAAACCTGGCTGGAGGAGGCTTGTGAGGAGGCTTGTGAACCCCATTCTCGTCTCTACGTCTCCTTGCCGCAACAGTTTCCAGCACCGGAAAAACTCCTCTTGCGCCCCGGAAGGAGTAATGGGGCTCAAGCACACACAGTTTTTCCCTTACCCGGGAGGGGGGGGTCCAGAACAGATCCTTGCATAAGGGAAGGCCTTGCTGTATTAATAGGGACTGGCTGAAAGAACGAGAGGGAGAGGAATGGATTGGGATCAAGTGATGTGAAGGTGAAGGTGAAGGAAGCAAAGGGGGCTGGGATTGGATTGGCAAAAGGAAGAGTATTGCTCTTAGCAAACATTCACTTTCAAGTTGGTGGTGATGTGGAGGCACATGTGAGTCTCAATCTCTGAGCATCCCACACACTTACTAGCATGAAAGGAGTTTTGTGTGGCATGTGAATGTCTGCAGAGGACTTTGTACATGGATTTGGCTGAGCAAGCGCCTGGAAGGGAAGCGCACCTGATGAGCGAGGCTCTACTCCCATAGGGCTTTATGGTACAAATACAAATTTCATTATAATTATGTTATTTGAGAAAACTGGAAGAACTAAAGGATGGATAGTTTAAATGTGAAACTATAGTAGACCTTTTTAAAAAAAATTACTTTCAGAATGGCCTTCTTCCATGCAATCCACTTAAGTTCTCTGGCGAAAAATGATTGCCACCAACTAAGAGCTTGTTGGCAGCGGCTGCCCAGAGGACTTTTTCACCCGCCACCCCCAAATTATGGAAGAGATCCGTCTTTAAAAAGGATATCAAGATGGATCTCTTCTGACAGGCCTTCCCTGAACAATACACTCGGTCGCTGAGATGGACCATTTTATTAATACCCCAAGATATCCTATTTGTCTCGTTTCTCCATTTTTAATTGTTTTAATGATTTATAGGGTATTTTAATTATTATTGTGTTGGAATTGTTATATTGTTGGTTGGGGAAGGAGGGGATGGTAGGATTTATATGTGTATTTATTTATTTTAATGTTATAGAGTAAGAAATTTACCATAGTTGTGAGCCGCCTCAAACCTGTGGGAGAGGCAGGATAAAAATAAAATTATTGTTATTATTATTATTAAATATTGCAAATAGTAAAGAAAGTAAATTATGGTAGTAATCAACCAGGTGGATGGGAAGAGGAGGTCATTTCTATGGAACTGTATGCTTTTAGTTTAGATATTTATATGTCAGATGATTTGGTGTCTTATATGTAGTTTTGTACTGTGTGTTTTGTTTATATTTTGAAGAATGTGTTTGCTTTATGTTGAATAAAAATTAATTTTTTTAGCTTACCTGCCTTGTGCCGAAATCCAGCACCAATAAACCATTTAAAGAGGGTTTGGGGAAATAGGCAAACATGAGAAAGCTTTGTGCAAATTGTTCATTGCTCTAAAGCCATTTGGTTGGGTGAGGATTGTGGATTTCAAGGCAGAGGATGGGATTCCCTATCAGCTGCAAGCTATGTAACTAATGCAGTGATAGTGTCCTACACAGTGTCCTACATAGTGTCCTACATAGTGCCCCGCAGCCTTACCCCAACCCCAGTCCCCTCTTACCAGGAAGCAGCTGTTCTGATCAACAGGGGGTTGTTCCCCGATTGATCAGAAACAGCCGACTGACATTTCCATCTTAAGTGTGACAACTCCCAAGCATCTGTGTTCCTTACCCATGGTTTCACAGCTAAGAAGACATTCCAGATGTGTCCCGAACCGATTCGCATTCCCTCCACAGCCACCAAAAATGAAACGCTCACATCTCTCCGTTTTCATGTTAAAGAAATAACGTTCTAAGTGTGCTCTGCAACGTCCAACTTTTTTGTTCAGTTTGCAATTTGGAGGATAAGAAGCAGAGACTACGGGGAAAAAGAGAAATAACATTTATATAAATCTTATCTCAGAAAAAAACATAGAATAATATGACAAATATGGAGAATAAGGGAGTGTTGTGGTGCTTTTTTCATATATCTTTATTAATTTTAAAATAAAATATTATCAAGATGTAATAAATTCCTTATACATTGTATAAACGTACAAATTTATATATACATGAACATCCCTATATACTCATACGCTTCAACAAATCCAAGATGTTTTCTGTTATAAATAGAAATAAATTGTTTTGAACTATTGTTTTGAATATTTTCTCACCTTTATTAAAAAAAACATAAATTCCAACATACAGTCCTCCTTCCCTTACGCAGGGGATCTGTTCTGGACCCCCCCACGTAAGGGAAAAAACGCGGATGCTCAAGCCCCATTCAAATGCATAGGGCTTGTGCCTGCGGTGGTGGCACATGGGGCGCACGCCAAGGGAGCGCACACTTCCCTTCCTTCGGCGTGGCTTCCAGCGTATGCTGGAAGCTGCATAAAACACACCCGCGTATAACGCAGGCGCACTGTATATAAGCATATCTTCCTCATAGAATTAAAAAAACCTCAATAATACCCCCCCCCAAATCATTTCTTTAATGATTCTTATTTTTCCCCCTAGTTCTCCCATATTCTGTTCTTGCATTTTATGTTCTAATCTCTCGCATTTATTTTTCAACTCTCTGTCTGCTGGAATTTTATTTAATTTTTCTTCCACATTTTTAAATTCTTGACTAATATATGTATCTTTTATTTTATTTTCCTTTTTTATTTCCACTGCTCTTTTTATCAATAAACCTCTAACTACTGTTTTACAAGGATCCTAAGATGTTCTATATTTTACCTCAGGTGCAGTATTCTCTTGTAAAAATAGTTTAATTTCCTTTTTCAATTCATCCACATAATTTTCATCTGTAATGGAGCATCTCTCCCCAAACGAAGCCAGAGGATAACAGCCGTGATGGAGCCCTCTCCCTCAATGCCTTCCCGGCTCCAGTGCCAAGTGATGTGGCGGCGGCAGCGAGGAGCATGGTCCTAATGGGACGCTGCGACCTGCACCAAATGAATGCCACTCCTCGCCCTAAAAGTGTGCCAGCTGGGAGAGAGACTCAAATTACAGACCAATATCCCTATTAAATGTGGAGTATAACTTTTTTCTTCCATATTGATGGAGAGATTGAAAAGAATATTAAAAGACCAGTATGCTCTGATCAAAATGTATTTTTACAGGGAAGACATATGTTAGAATGGTTTAGAACATACTAGAATATTATGAAAAACATGACAAAAAGGTGGCAATGTTGTTTTTAGATACAGAAAAGGCCTTTGATAACTTCAACTGGAACTTCGTGTTAGAAATACCGAGAAGAATGGGAGAAGGCCAGAACTTTATGAATAGGACTGAAGCAATTTACAAAGAACGACCGCTCAGATTATCAAAGGCCTGGAAAGACTTAAGAGCTCTCCCCCCGACCACCATCTTGAGGGGGAGAGACGAGGCCTGGCCTGGAAAGACTTAAGAGCCCTCCCCCCGACCACCATCTTGAGGGGGAGAGACGAGGCCTGGCCTGGAAAGACTAAGAGCCCTCCCCCCGACCACCATCTTGAGGGGGAGAGAGGCCTTGCAATTTTTACTGTACACCGCTATGATAATTGCGGAACAGCGGTCTATAAATAAAACTTATTATTATTATTATTATTATCATCAATGGTGATGAAACTAACGGAAGTGAAAAAAGATCCATGACAAGGATCCACTTTCATCTTTGTTATTTATAACAGTACTTGGAATTTTAAATAATCAAATCAGAGAATGTGATGAAATAAATGGAACTGAAATTAACCAACAAAAATACAAATTGGATGATATAGCTATTCTAAAAAGAAGATCCCTTGAATGGAGAAGGTAAATTATTAGAAGTATTAAAGGAATTTGGAAAAGGTTGCAGGATTCAGAATAAAGAAAGTAAGAAACAAAGATCTTGACAAAGAATATGACAAAAAAAAGAAGAAACAGAATTAATGGTGAAATCAGAATTAAAAATTGAGGGGGGAAGTGAAATACTTAGAGATTTGGTTAATAAAGAGGAACATAAATCTATTTGGAAATAATTACAAAAAAACATGGAAAAAGATTTTAAAAGATATAGGAAAATGGTCCAAGATGCAAATGTCTATGGAAGAATAGCAGTGATAAAGATGAATATCTTCCCTAAAGTGATGTTTCTGTTCCAGAATTTGCCAATTATATTAAATGATGAACCATTTAAACAGTGGGGGGAAAGATTTGTCAAAATATGGATGGGGGGACACCAAGAGTAAAATGGAAATCATCTATGAAACTATTAGAAAGATTGGGTTGGCACGCATATGTGGGGTATGTAAAAACTAAAGTTAAGAGAGAATTTGAGAACCATTACATAAGAAAAGTATTGTTAAGCATTTGGGTAAAACAGAAACAAATAAATTATAGAAAGAGCCCACTTTGGATATCACCCCAAGAACCCTTCTTTTGGAGATTGTGGGGGGAGGCTCTTGTGATGGGCTCGCCTTAAGGTTGCCATGAATCAGAAATGACTTGAAGGCAAACACACACAACACACACACAGACACACACACAAGACCTCAACAAGATTCCAGCCAATATTCTTCCTCAGCCAAGCTTTGGAAAGTTGTGTGAATTCTTTGGAGCGTCCTGATTATTAAAAGTTGGCCAGGTCTGCTGCCAGCTGCACCGAATCCAAGGATTGGTGACCAACAGTACACCTTCCCAGTCCTCCAGACCAGGCCAACATGACCAGAAGTCACAGTTTGGGTGAGGAAATAAACCAAGTTGTACTCCCAACACTTAAGTGGAAACTCCCATTTGGGTAATAAGGGAAGAATGCCCCGAGTAGCAAGGTGGCTACATTGCTGAAGGGAGGCTATTGGGATGGCAGGCCACATGTGTGTTAGGGTTACAAGTAGGCTACACACCAGTTCTTGTACATGACAGCACAAAGGGAGTTGCAGGCATGATGCTCAGGTCTATAGAAGGAAAAGGGTTTCTGGGTGGGATGGATTATCTAGATCCATTTCAATCTGGCTTCAGGCTTATTACGGGACATGGACAGCTTTGGTCACCTACAGAGGCCACTGGACAGTGGGGCTGTGTCCCCGTCCGTTCTGCTGGTTCTCAGCAGCTTCTATCAACTATCAACCATGGTGTCCTTCTTGTGAGACTTGGGATTGCTCTGACCAAAAATCCACAACAACTTCATGTAACTTGGGGGTGGTTTGTTGCTCTTTTAACTTTGGGCTGTTTTAAAAACGACTTTAATGTGTTATAAGGTGATTTTCATGGAGTTGAAATTCTATTGCAATTTTTTACAAATTGACTGTTTCTGAAAGCTGCCTTGGGTCCCACTCTGGGAGAAAGGTGACATATAAATGAAAGAAGTAAATGAAATGAAATATTAAATCCTTACCAAATTCCAGGAGTTCCATGAGGAGAATGAAGAGGACAATGCAATTGCACCGCATGGTTCCTGTTTGATGTGAGATTTTGGTGCTCAGTGGAACCACTTTTTATTGTTTGCTATGGGGAAATAGAGATGGGCATTGAGGCCGCTAGAACAAGGTGTCCATAAGTAGGAACACACTGGAGCTGGTTGACTTTGTTAGCTCTCTTTGCCTCGGAATAAGTTCCTGGTCTACAATGAGTACTATGCCATTCCAGCTAGGGATATGTTAGAGCCTTAACTTCAAGCAACAGCAATCTGTCATAGCCAAAATGATTTGAGACCCTACAATCTGGTTCCTATTGATATTTATCAGTGATGTAGAATCAAGTCGATTGATTTGGGCCCTATTCCCACTGGCGGTTTTGCTCTGGAAGGAACTGGGCAGATTCAGGGGGGGGCCCTTCTGAATCTCTCCATAAGCAAGTGCTCAATACAAAGGTGCAGGTTATGATCTGCCCTTGGCCCCATTTTCAACCCCAAACTGCAAGCTAATGCATCCTGTATCCCCCCCTCCTTGCCACCCCAGAATGCCTCTTGCACATGTAATAATAATAATAATAATAATAATAATAATAATAATAATAATAATAATAATAAATTCCTTACCTCGGAAATGCCAGAAAAGGATGCGATTGCCATGCATTCTTTTTTGCTCTTAAAATCAATTCAGGGCTACCCCTGAATTCCTTAGAGACAGTAGCAAAAGCATGTACAATTTGCCAATTTGCCAAATTGACAAGAGCAACGTTGTAACATTTGGATTGTAGCAATCATTCACAAAGGAAAAAAAGTCTTGCCCTTTGCAACATTTTCCCTTTGCTGGAAGCGAGCAAATGAAAGGGAAAGGGAACAAGCAGCTAGCCACTTTCTATCCATCTATATATGTGCCTCAAGCAAAAAACATGCACATTTTTTGTCAAAAATAATTGAACAAAATAGAAAAGGGGGGGGAAGATGCCTGATGCGAGCTCCATTTGTGCCCTGCCTGAACTGACTCCTTTCCTCCTGCTACATTCTCTTCAGAGGAGCTTTGCCATTGCCTTCCACTGAGGCTGAGAGAGAGTGACCT
>NC_056527.1:145775562-145795449 GCF_019175285.1 Sceloporus undulatus | reverse complement strand
CGGCGCGTGACCTGTCAGTTCCAATTAAAGTAGACCCATGGGAATAAAGGCAAATGCAGCACAGGCATTCTGACTGTAGCATCCTCATATAACACTACTACTACTACTACTAATAATAATAATAATGGCTCATTGTAACTGGGATTCCTCACTCCTTTGGTGCCTATGGCAGATGTCGAGGGGGGGGGGTGTCGGAGGGACTGATCTTTGGGCTACCAATTTTTTTTAAGTGGTTGTATATGTGATCAGTCATATCTGCATGGATTTTATTTCCAAGCCACTGTTTCCATGCCGGGGTGGAAGTCAAGGCTGTCCCTCCATATGATCTCATCCTTTGGCCTACGAGGGGAGTGACCAGGCAGACCTTTTTGAATCGTTTGCCAGAACTGGACACAGTATTCCAGGTGGGACTGATCAGAGCAGAATAGAAATTTTAAGTATTTAAAGGATGTCATATTTTGATATTGGGAGGGGAGCAAGCTTGTTTTCTGCTGCTCCAGAGATAGGATCGGAACAACGGATGCAAGCTCCAGGAAAAGATTCCAGCTCAACATTAGGAGGAACCTCCTGAGAGTAAGGGCTGTTTGACAGTGGAAGATACTCCTTCCTCGGGATTGTAGTGGGTTTCCCTCCTTGGAGGTCTTTAAGCAGAGGCTGGTTGGCCATCTGTCAATGGGGATGCATGGCAGATGGGGGTTGGACTGGATCAGGGCCCTTCTTGTGGACTGTTCTAGGATTCTATGATTCAGTGCAGCAGGTTACAAGAAAAATGGTTAAGGAGGTTTTTTAAAAGCAACTTTATTCTCTTTGGACAGAAAACAAGTTAAAACATGTATGGTTATACAACAGTTAGTAATCTTACAAAAGTGGCACAGGTGAATAGTCTGCCATCAGCTCTGCTTCCTGAGACACCATTCTACAAAAGAGTTTTAACATCCAAGCACAATATTGACAGCAGCACTTTCAAAAACTGCTTCTTTTTAAGTACAGCTGACAGAATTGCCTATCCACACTGAGAGGAGCCTGGGGCTATAGTCTTCTTCCAGCTCTGGTTGTTGTGATTTTCAAGTGGACTCCAACTTATGTCCAGCCTTTCTAAGGATAATATATTATATATATTGGCCAGACTGATTCAGAAGAGGTTTGCCATTACCTTCCTCGAGGGTGAGAGTGTGACTTGCCCAAAGTGATACATTTTCCACATGAGTGGTTGATTTGAACCTGGTCTCTCAAGAATTGTGTCCAATACTTAACACCCTATGTAATGCTGGCTGTTCACACTCCTATCAAAGGCTGAGTCTGTAACAGAGAAAGAAGTTAGCGAGAATGGCCATGCGTTCAGAGCAAAGGTGCATCTAGCCCAACTCACAATCTGCAAGGTTGCGAGTTCAAGCCAGCCAAGGGTTGAAGCTCGACTCAGGCTTGCATCCTTCGCGGAGGTTGCTAAATGAGTCCCCAGGTTGCTGGTGTGAATTAGCTTACACATTGCAAAGTGCTTAGGGAGTGCTTAATGCACTGAGAAGCAGGATAGAAACATACTTGCTATTGCTGTTCTGTTCCCACAAAGGCCAACAAATGTGTCTGGAAGCTCACAAGAAGGAAAAAGACACAACAGTGTCTTTCTGCTCATGGCACCAGTGAGCAATTGGTATCTATGTGAAGTAAGGACTCTTTTGTTTCCCTGTAAACTCACAATGCTATTGTCCAATTGGAACATACCGTATACACTTGACTATGAGTATGATAAGTCGAGGTCAAATTTTGGGGCCAAAATGATGGATTTTGCTATGACCATGGATAATTGAGGGTAAAACGTGGGCATATAGCAAGGATCTAAAGAATGAGAAAACATGTCAAAAACTCACAAAATTTCAGCAGACATAACTTTTTGTGTTCACTTTAAGGCTGGATGGATGGAGAGCAGAAGGGGGCGGTGCTTCCAGGACAGATTATACTCTTCCTTTTCACCAGGGGATGGTTCCTTCTTTTATATAGAGTTAAAATACATATTTACATTGACCCGTGGATAAGCCGACCCAATTTTGGGGGTCAATTTTTTGACCTACCTTTCTAGACTTATACATGACTATATATAGAACTTGTACAAGATCAGATTCATAAAAGATCTCAGTATTTTTTAAAAAAATGATCAAGCTATAGAAATGTATGCTGTTTTAGTCATCCATGGTTAACCATACAATAAGAATGGCACCTTCACCCTCACGTTTAATCATGATTATGGCCACGGTGGGAAGATCGGGAAAGGATATGGCTCCTTTTTGTCCCAGTTGGTCACAGTAATCAGTAACTGACCACAGTTGAAAAACTGAAGGGAAGGGAAAGAAATCATTAAGAAAAATGCAGCTATAGAACATGGTCAGATGGCACAAGGGATTTGACATAGTCTGCAACCAGTAGCAGCAGCATATTCCTTCATCTCACAGACCTGGTTGGAATGCCCTGCAAATCATTCTTAATTTGAATCAATGAGATTTAAAATGTGTTACCTTTGGCTGAATGTCCCTCTTTTTGTTTGGGCTTTTAAAAGAACCCTTTAAATCCCTTGCGATAGTAGCACATTTGACCTTTTTTGCTTCAACTGAAATTTTTAGCGTTTCATTACTGTGATAACTTTCTGTTTTAAGTGTAAGAGGACCTCAGCAAAGATCAATCGTTAGTTTAACTTTTCCATCAATAAGTTCCAGGAACAATCCTTCTGCAGAAGGAGGTGGTCTGGTGTGTAAAAACCAAGCAAAAAAGAAAAGACAGACAGCGGGAAGAAGGAGGCAGACCATTTCATCAAGGATGATGGGCAAAATGTACGTTCAGGTTGCATCACAGATGTGGGATAAGGGACAAAACAATGGGTTTTGTCCTTAACAGGCAGCCATATTTGATTTAATACCTTTAATAGCGGACTGTCAGGGATGGATCTATTTTCTCCATCTTCTGCCATAAGGTGATATAATTGTGAAACAGATGCACAGAGGAAATGAATCCAGCTGTTAAAGCAGATTCTGTTAAAGTGCTGTCCTCCTCCCTTAATAAGCATTGTTAGAATCTGAATATGAATGCAAGCTTTAGGCTGTAATCCCTCACTTTGATAAAACATTACAGGGTCTGGTTGGCCATATATCAAAGTACTGCATCATCCAAAACCTATAAAACAGTGATACTTATGGGGCCACCAAAATGTACATTATACATGCTGCAAGCTTTCAAAGCTCCACTGGCTTCTTCCATCAGGCAAAGGTGAGAAAATGATACAGAAGATTTAAAAAAATGATGACGTTAGTCTTAGCTTTGGGCAGTCTGGGAAAGCACCATTTTAAAAAAAAATTGTAACAAGGACATACGCTCAATAGAACACATGAAGCACTACATGCTGAAGTGATCTTTCTAGGATAGGTTCCAGCTTTTGCCATGCTGCAGAGATACTACTCTTTAGCAGAGCTTAGAAATATTTACTTTTTCAACTACAGGTCCCTAAGGCGACACTGGCTAGAGGATTCTGGGATTTGTAATCAAAAAGTAATTTTTTTCTGAACTGTGGACTCTAGAATTCCTGTCATTTTAAAAATTGTCCTATTTCTGAATCCCAAGTGTAAGGTTTGATAGAGCTAAAGCAGAATCAGCCGGGAAAGAGAGAGAGGTATTGGCAAGTCTGGAGGTATAAAAACAATATTTTCCTACAAAGTCTAAGAGAAGGGAGACCACAAACCACCAAATGGGAATTGAATGCATTCAATGCCCCCAGAATGTTATCTGGTGTTAGGGGCACCAACAACTCAGTGAGAGCGAGCAGCGCATGCCGCACAGAGCATGGCTGGCTGCGAGGGAGGATTTCCCACTGCAGGTCTTAGAAGAGGCTCACAGGTAATAGCACCAAACACCAAAATCATGATGATTCTATTTGAGACTACCAAAACAAAAAGCAACCCAGAAAAATAGCAAATGGATGTCTTTCCCAGATTGCACAGATCTGTCCTTTGTATAGCAAGACAATCTCTCTTGGAGACAGAGCCAACGAAGATTTCTTCATCAATCCCATGTGGACCAAGATCCCGTCTTTTCCAGACAGAACCTTCCTCTAGTCAGATTTGTCAATCTGTTTTGCTTGTATTTTCACAGATTCTTGTAGATCTGAGAAATATGAAAAAGGAAAAGGGGGTTAGGAGTCTGGATGAGATGTATGTTATGTCAGTTCAAATAAATCGATTCAGCCAAACAACACCCCATTTTCCCACATCTTTTTTAGATGGGTTAAAGGGTAGAAACCATGGCCTTCCTTTCCGAATCGCTTCAGGGATTCGAACTAAGTGGGAACCATCATGGTTCAATGGTTTAAACTGTAGTGGAAACAATCCTGAGAAGTGCAACAGTGAAGTTAAGTGGAAATTCTCTTGTTGCCCAGGGCAAACTAAGCTTTCCAGGTCAACTTTCATTCCGATCTTACCTGCCAGGCAGGTACTACTATTCGTTATGCTCATACTTAGAGCCACTGTTTTCATCTTAGGTTTAATACAAAGGCTTTTTCACCGGCCCATTCTGGAACTTTAGCGGGAACAAGATAAATCTGCCCATGAACAGGACTCCTCCATAACCTGTTTTACAACTGTCAATGAGGAAGGTTTGTAGGGTAATCCTATGCAGTGGCATTCCAGACCAGGCTGTCAGTTGGTGAGGCTCCAGGGGGACAGGGCCCAAAGGCCCAAGCCTCTTCCTCAATGCCGCGGTGCCACTTTATTCATGGTAAAATTGTTGCCAGACGGAGGTGGGATGTGTGGGCCCTCTTTCTCATTGCCCAGTGGTGCCACTTTGCTCGTGAGTAAACAGTGCAGGGCAGGGAAGTGAGGAGGCGCTTGGCCGGGTGTCATCCCACTTCTAGGGTGTCTCTACTAAAGCCCTCCCTTGCCACCATCTGAAGGAGAGAGAGGCAGGCTGACCACCAGGCCTGCCGGAAGAAGAAAAGCCCCCTTCAGCCACCATTTGGGGAGAGAGAGGCAGGCTAGCACCACCAGCCTGCCTGGAAGAAGAAAAGCCCCCCTCAGCCACCATCTGGGGATAGGGAGGCTAGCACCACCAGGCCTGCCTGGAAAAGAAAGGCCTCCTTCAGCCACCATCTGAGGGAAAGAGGAGGCTAGTCCCAGCCGCCTGGAAGCAGAAAAGACCTCCCTTCAGCCACCATCTGAGGGGAGAGAGATTGTATTGTATTGCTATTGCATTTTTGTCTGTACCACGCTATGATCATGCGGAAATAGCGGTCTATAAATAAAAATGTATTATTATTTATCACACCCCCCTTTGGTGATGCCACAGATCCTATGCCTGTCTACTGAAAAGCATGAATTTGTAGACAGGCACTAAGAAGCCTTCCCATCCCTGAACCTCTCTAATGCGTCTGACTACAAACTCCCACCATTCTTAGACATGATGGAAGTTGTAGTCAGACAATTGGAGGATGCCGGCAAGGGTGGGTATGTGACACAATCTCTGACTCACACATCTGTTTGAGAATTAGCTCTCCCAGAACAGATTAGACTGCATGCCAGCAATGGAGATACTGGGGATGGAAATTCAAAATATCGACCAAATGAAAGCATAGAGCATAGAGAGTCTCGGCACCTGGAACCAAGAACTTAAACAACATTAAATCCATCCATAGAAAGAACTCTGTGACACGATTTAAAGTTCCTTCTTCTACCAATTACTTACAACGGATCAGTGTTTCTTTGATCTGTTTGAAGCTGTCTCCAGATCGCCACCACTGTGTAATAGATGCACCTGAGCCTCCTGGGATGTCTTTACGGTCCATGTCCTTCAGCACGGATGGTGCGTCCATTTGCCATGGGTGCCTCTGTCAAGGCATGAGCATTTGGTAACGGCACCAGGGATCCGTGAGGAACTTGGGCGTAATGAGCGCACCCAGCAGTGGCTGTTGTCGGACAGCATCACAGAGCTCCGTGACAATGGCAATCCCCACAGTCGCGTCCCTTGGCTGAATGAAAGCAACGGAAGTGTTCAGCTGGGGCTCTCCAGGTAGGAGACCAGCTTCTCCACAAATTCAGGCACCCTCATTGTGGCAGATGCAGACGTCATAGGTTGCTCCGGCGGATGCTTTCAGAGCGGCTTGTGGTTCACCTGGGGTAGAGGGCACTTGTTGGGACTGACTGCCAAAGAGAACGAAGAGCTCTCACCAGAGGCGGCAAAGAGAAGGAGGCCGAAGATTCAGGAGCATTGTTAAGGTATCTCCTGAGAGGTCTGAGTCTTTCTTGGGTTTCTGCAGGAATGCTTTGACCAGCCTGCAAAGTTCCAATATTGCATGAGGTGAAATCACAACTGGGGAGTTATTAACATACTACAAAGTAGTGGTATTTTTTCACGAACCACTATAGATTACACAATTAATTCATTTGTGATTTTAGGTTCTGCCCTCAGTGGCAAATTTTTGCTAAAAGAGAAAAAAAAAAGCTACATTTTAGGTTCAGATTATGAGGCACTTGTTAAGTACAAAAAGGAAGGGAAGAGGAGAAAGCAGTTATAAAAAATGAAAGGTACCTTCTTAAGTATATGCTTGTTTTTATTGTTCTATGTATTTATTTACCTACTTACTTTATTATATGCCACCTTTCTCCCAGGATGGGTCTAAAGCAGCTTCCAGAACAACAAATAAAAACATTTACAAAAAATTCTAAAACCCAGTTAAAATCCCCACATTAAAACACTATAAAACAAACTATTAAAAATACTACAGATTAAAAACAGATAAAAATACTTTCCCCTGCTTCACCACTAAAAGCTTGCTTAAAGAGAAATGTCTTTGCTTTCTGGTGAGGAAGGCAGGGAGTGGAGCAGCAGCCTAGTTTCTGGCTGAGGAGTGGAGGCAGCTCTTGGCCTCACAAGTCAGCCTCTGGCTCGGACCAAAAGAAAGCCTTCCCCTGGCGATTTAAAGCTCTGGCAAGTTCATAATGGGAGATATAGGGGCCCGACAGACCGCCCCCCAAAAGGGCGGCCTTTAGACGCCCATTTTTCTGGTGCAAGGAGGCCGCACCAACTAAACATCGTGGCCTCCGTCAGGACTAAAGAACCCGCTTGAAAGCTTCACTGCTGAAAGCGGGTTCTTTTTTAGTCCATGTGCGGGACGCCATGTTTTGGCCATTGGCCGCACTTCGCGCACTTGATGTTGCATGCACGGCGATAGCAATTTGGACGCTGCGCCATGCCTACATCATCATGGTGGCCCCCATGTGGACAGGGCATGCCATGATGGCATCAGCGGTGCGCAGTAGGGCTTGGGAGCGTTGGACACTCCACGCTCCCAAGCTCTAAAATTGGCCCCAGACTGCTTTCCAGCCGTCTGTACTGGGCCATGGCCTTTCAACAGTCTGGCCTTTCAAACCTAGGGATTGATAGGCATGGCACTTTGAATTGTGCCCAGAAACTAACTGTAGCCAGTGAGCTGTTTCAACAGGGGAGTTGTATACTTTCTATAAACTGGTGCCCTGTCAGCAGTCTGGCTTGCCATATTTTGAACCCACTGACAGTTTCCAAAGGCAGCCCCATGTAGACTATGCTATGTAGCCCAAACGGGATGTAATCAGGCCTGTGTCACGTAGCCAGGTCGACATCTCAAGGATGGGTGCAGACAGCGTACTATTTTAGTCATCAAATGCACTCCTGGCAACTGCTGAAACTTGATTACATTAATCCAGAGGTCAGAGTTAGAAGACCCAACACTCCAGGTCTGAGATTTAAGGGGGCATGTAGCACAGCACAGCAGAGTCCCAATGCCATGATTTGCCTTTCAACTGACCAGGACACCTCTGTCTTGTCTAGATTAAGTTTTAATTTATTTACCCTCCTCCAGTCCATTATTGACAACAGACACGTTCATACCCTTGGAATTAAATGGAAAGGAGAGATGAGTTGGGTGTCCATGCATATAGTGCTGACACCACCCCACCCCGTGATATTGCACCCTTTTTCAGAGGAGACAGAAGGCTGTAAAATACTAACACTTATTTTCAAAGAGAAAGGGGAGGTAGGAAGTGACCCAGGTGGGAAGTAGAAAAGGCTTGAATTACACCAATGACCATAGTGTTGTAGCATGTGTGTGAATCGTATGTTAGGAGAGATCTTGAGTTATTCTCCAAGGTGCTGCAAGGTCTCTCTACATACCAAGTGAAACCAGAGATTATCTAGATTCATTTCATCTGCTTTCAAGCCTAGCTTCCTGGCTAGAGACAGTTTGGCTGCCTTGGTGGATGACCTCCGCAGGGAGCTGGTGACAGGGGGAGTGTGTCCCTGTTGGTTCTGCTGGACCTCTCAGTGGCTTCAAGACCATTCAACCATGCTTTCCTTCT
Source organism: Sceloporus undulatus (assembly GCF_019175285.1). Taxonomy (NCBI): domain Eukaryota; kingdom Metazoa; phylum Chordata; class Lepidosauria; order Squamata; family Phrynosomatidae; genus Sceloporus; species Sceloporus undulatus. Next base: position 145,787,086 of record NC_056527.1, on the reverse strand, counting down.
GGGCGCCTGTTTGGGATGGGGCCTGATTCCAATCTTTCCTGGAATGGTGACCCCAGATGTGGTGCTGGGGGTCTCTGCTCAATGCCCTGGCTGTTGGCCTGTGGATTACCCACAGGGTCTGTTTTGTCATCTACATGAAAACCCAAATGCAAAACGCCTCAGGAATGCCGCTTTCATGCATGCCTAGAGTCAGTATTAAGGACTTCTTGTACCTATAAGTACTGTATAGGTAATTTCTATTTGGATTATTTACTTCCTATTTTGAGGATGGAGTTTCTCTTGCAACATAATAAACTACTTTTTTTTAAACCATTTACATAGCATCCGGCATATTTTTATCCTGTTTATACCAGGAGTAGTTGTGTTGCAGTGGGATGCTGTACTCGTGCTTAACATAAATACCAATATTTTCCAACTTATTGCTGACCTTCTTTGGTCAGCCACTTCCCATGGTTTCAAGGATTCTTTCCTAGCCTTCCCTGAGAGGTCACCCCTCCAAGTATTACACAGGCCTGGTGCTACTCAACTTTTGAAATGGTTAGTTCAGGGGATATGGTAATCCAACAGCACACATGAACTCTCACAAGCATCAGCTGAGCCCAGACCAGCCAGATTTGCGGACTCACTTGACATATCCATGGCAGGGTCAACTGGAAATCATCTATAATGTGTCTTCTCGGTGTTTCACCTGCAGACAGGAATCGAACTCAGGACAACTCTCATCTCAAGAAGAAAGCAAAATCAGTTTGTCACAGGACTCTTCCGGCCCACAAAACTAACACAAAGAAGAGAATGCAAACACAAGAGGGACAGCAGATTTTCTAAGGCCAATAGCCCTGATTTCAATTGTAGTTGCCATCAAATTCGGCCCAATTAAATCAATAGAACTTGTAAAGCCAAACTTAAGCAATTTTTTTTATTCAACAGGTTTAATGGATTTTTTAAGTGTTGACACATGTTTTACTGTTGACTAGGACTAGAAAAGAGACAAGGGTTCAAATCACCAACTCAGCCATGGAAACCCACTGGTGCCCTTGGGCAAGTCACACTCTCTCAGCCTCAAAGGAAGGCAACAACAAACCCCATCGGAACAAATCTTGTCACAGTAAATTCCACCAAAGTTTGTTTGGACTGCCAGTCCGAAAACAACTTGAAGTCAGAAGAAATTACCCAAGGCACACATCAGCAAATACTACAACACAACAACAACAACAAACTCTAGATGGAAAACTAACAATTGCATTTGAGCCATAAAAGCAACATCTGCCTATTGGTCTATGATAACGACAGAGGAAGGGGGAAACTCTCCCATTCCATACCTGAGTAATATATTCGGACAACACAGGTGTGGAACTGTATGTCCTCAGATGTCACTGGACTGCAACTTCCCCACATGCCTTTCTTTACTTCTGGTTCTGCTGCCCTGGGCTAAAATGCGACACTCTACACAAACCACTTGCATCGAAGCCAGCGGTATGTGATCTGGCCTCAGTTTGCTCTCAGTGGTAGCAAAAAGCCCGGAAGTGTGTTATACATAAGATTCTATTTGTGCCCCAAAATCCTAATTGTAAGAAAAAAAATATATTTAAAATAACAGAACATTATTTGCAAAAGGACTGGAAATTAAAAGACAACTGTTATCTTTCCAAGCAAGTACTACTATTTACTGACATTGCTCACACAAAAATCTGTCAGCTACAAAACCCTCCAGAACCCTATTGTTGAGGCACATCATTCAATCTCATTCAGAACTTGCAAAAGTTACTTTGGGGGACTATAACTTCCCAGAATTCACCTAGGCTCGGTCAAGTGGCAGGAGATACTGTTGATATACATGAAAAAAGTAACTTTTCCAGCTCAAATTTCCCTTCACCTGGCTTGCATGTGAAGAGGGTCTATGAGTCCTGTAGACCATGAGTCAACATTGAGATGTGGCAGCTAAAAAGGCCAATGCAATTTTAGGCTGCATCAGAAGTATGTGTCTAGATCAAGGATAGTAATAGTGCCAATTCTATTCTGCTCTGGTCAGCCCCACCTGGAATATTGTGTCCAGTTCTGGGCAAACAGTTCAAAAAAGGACATTGGAAACTGGAGCCATTGTGTCCAAAGGAGGGCGACTAAAATGGTTGAAGGGCTCGGGGAAACCATGAAGCCCTATGTAGGAACAACTCAGGAAGCGGGTGGAGATGTTAGCCTGGAGTAGGAGCAGTATGAGGGTGTGTCAGAACCAGTTAAGATCAAGTCATTAATATGGAACCTATCCAGTTATTTAATTTCACTCATGTATTCAGCTCATATATGATCATGTGTATGTTTAATATATATATTGATCTAGATAGTTCTGTGTGTTGAACTATGTATAGCGTTGGGGTTGGGAAAGTAAGGTGGAATATTAAGGGTGAGGTTTGCTTGGGATGGGCCCTGCTAAGGGGTTTGGAAAGTGGGGTACTGTAACGTTCTTCAACTAAGGTGGTGGTTGCCATGTGATTGATTCCTGAGTGGGGTTTTAAAGTGGGAACTTTCCTTGTGCTTCAGATTCTGCAAAGACCTGCTTGTGGGTACTTCTGCTGTGCATCTTTACAATAATTTTTGTTTTACCTTAAGTTGGTTGTGGATCATTAGCCTGAGGTTCTCAATTCTCACAGGGTGATATGATAATAGCCCTGTTTATAATACTTGAAGGGATGTCATATTGAGGAAGGAGGCAGCTTGTTTCTGCTTCTCCAGAGACGGCCTGGAGCATGGGTGCAAGCTCCAGAAGGGTAACCAACCAACGAGGAGGGACTTCTATAGTAAGGCTGTTCGACAAGTAAACACCTCCTTCCTCGGTTTGGTGAAGTCTCCTTCCTTGAGCTGTCTTAAGAGCAGGCTGATGGCCATCAGTCATGGGTGCTTTGACTGAGAGTTCCTTCTGCATGGAGAGAGGGCTTGGACTGGATCATGGCCCTTCTTGGGGTCCTCTTCATACACCAATCTACAAATGCAGATATAGATATAGTTTTGCTTTTTAAATTGTGTTTATTAAAAAGTCTTGCCCTTTGCAACATTTCCCCTTTGCTGGAAGCGAGCAAATGATGAAAGGGAAAGGGAACAAGCAGCTAGCCACCTTCTATCCATCTATATATGTGCCTCAAGCAAAAAACATGCACATTTTTTGTCAAAAATAATTGAACAAAATAGAAAAGGGGGGGAAGATGCCTGATGCGAGCTCCATTTGTGCCCTGCCTGAACTGACTCCTTTCCTCCTGCTACATTCTCTTCAGAGGAGCTTTGCCATTGCCTTCCACTGAGGCTGAGAGAGAGTGACCTGTCAGTTCCAATTAAAGTAGACCCATGGGAATAAAAGGCAAATGCAGCACAGGCATTCTGACTGTAGCATCCTCATATAACACTACTACTACTACTACTACTAATAATAATAATGGCTCATGTAACTGGGATTCCTCACTCCTTTGGTGCCTATGGCAGATGTCGAGGGGGGGGGTGTCGGAGGGACTGATCTTTGGGCTACCAATTTTTTTTTAAGTGGTTGTATATGTGATCAGTCATATCTGCATGGATTTTATTTCGCAAGCCACTATTTCCATGCCGGGGTGGAAGTCAAGGCTGTCCCTCCATACTGACTCTCATCCTTTTGCCTACGAGGGAGTGACCAGGCAGACCTTTTTGAATCGTTTTGCCCAGAACTGGACACAGTATTCCAGGTGGGACCTGACCAGAGCAGAATAGAAATTTTAAGTATTTAAAGGGATGTCATATTTTGATATTGAGGAGGGAGCAAGCTTGTTTTCTGCTGCTCCAGAGAATAGGATCCGGAACAACGGATGCAAGCTCCAGGAAAAGAGATTCCAGCTCAACATTAGGAGGAACCTCCTGAGAGTAAGGGCTGTTTGACAGTGGAAGATACTCCTTCCTCGGAGATTGTAGTGAGGTTTCCCTCCTTGGAGGCTGTCTTTAAGCAGAGGCTGGTTGGCCATCTGTCAATGGGGATGCTTTGATTGAGAGTTCCTGCATGGCAGATGGGGGTTGGACTGGATCAGGGCCCTTCTTGTGGACTTTTCTAGGATTCTACGATTCAGTGCAGCAGGTTACAAGAAAAATGGTTAAGGATAGGTTTTTAAAAGCAACTTTATTCTCTTTGGACAGAAAACAAGTTAAAACATGTATGGTTATACAACAGTTATGTAATCTTACAAAAGTAGGCACAGGTGAATAGTCTGCCATCAGCTCTGCTTCCTGAGACACCATTCTACAAAAAGATGTTTTAACATCAAAGCACAACATTGACAGCAGCACTTTCAAAAACTGCTGACAGAATTGCCTATCCCACACTGAGAGGAGCCTGGGAGCTATAGTCTTCTTCCAAGCTCTGGTTATGTGATTTCAAGTGGACTCCAACTTATGTCCAGCCTTTTCTAAGGATATATATATATATATATATATATATATATATATATATATATATATCTTGGCCAGACTGATTCAGAAGAGGTTTGCCATTACCTTCCTCCGAGGGTGAGAGTGTGACTTGCCCAAAGTGATACAATACATTTTCCACAACTGAGTTGGGATTTGAACCCTGGTCTCTCAGAGTTGTAGTCCAATACTTAAACCACTATGTAATGCTGGCTGTTCACACTCCTATCAAAGGCTGAAGTCTGTAACAGACGAAAGAAGTTAGCAGAGAATGAGCCATGCAGTTCAGAGCAAAGGTGCATCTAGCCCAACTCACAATCTGCAAGGTTGCGAGTTCAAGACCAGCCAAGGGTTGAAGCTCGACTCAGGCTTGCATCCTTCAGAGGAGGTTGCTAAAATGAGTCCTCAGGTTGCTGGGTGCAATTAGCTTACACATTGCAAAGTGCTTAGGGAGTGCTTAAGTGCACTGAGAAGCAGGATAGAAACGTACTTGCTATTGCTGTTCTGTTCCCACAAAGGCCAACAAGATGTGTCTGGAAAGCTCACAAGAAGGAAAAAGACACAACAGTGTCTTTCTGCTCATGGCACCAGTGAGCAATTGGTATACTATGTGAAGTAAGAGACTCTTTTTGTTTACCCATGTAAACTCAAACAATGCTATTGTCCAAATTGGAACATACCGTATACACTTGACTATGAGTATGTATAAGTCGAGGTCAAATTTTGGGGCCAAAATGATGGATTTTGCTATGACCCATGGATAAATCGAGGGTAAAACGTAGGGCATATAGCAAAGGATCTAAAGAGTGAGAAAACAATGTCAAAGAACTCACAAAATTTCAGCAGACATAACTTTTTGTGTTCACTTTTAAGGCTGGATGGATGAGAGAGCAGAAGGGGGCGGTGCTTCCAGGACAGATTATAACCATCCAGGGGATGGTTCCTTCTTTTATATAAGAGTTAAAATATATATTTACATTGACCCGTGGATAAGCCGACCCAATTTTTGGGGGTCAATTTTTTGACCTACATTTCTAGACTTATACATGACTATATATAGAACTTGTACAAGATCAGATTCATAAAAGATCTCAGTATTTTTTAAAAAAATAATCAAAGCTATAAGAAATGTATGCTGTTTTAGTCATCCATGGTAACCATACAATAAAGAAATGGCACCCTTCACCTCCACGTATAATCACGATTATGGCCACAGTGGGAAGATCGGAAAAGGATATGGCTCCTTTTTGTTCCCAGTTGGTCACAGTAATCAGTAACTGACCACAGTTGAAAAACTGAAGGGAAAGGGAAAGAAATCATTAAGAAAAATGCAGCTATAGAACATGGTCAGATGTCACAAGGGATTTGACATAGTCTGCAACCAGTAGCAGCAGCATATTCCTTCATCTCACAGACCTGGTTGGAATGCCCTGCAAATCATTCTTAATTTGAAATCAATGAGATTTAAAAATGTTTACCTTTGGCTAGAATGTCCCTCTGTTTGTTTGGGCTTTTTAAAAGAACCCTTTAAATCCCTTGCGCATAGTAGCACATTTGACCTTTTTTGCTTCAACTGAAAATTTTTAGCATGTTTCATTACTGTGATAACTTTCTGTTTTAAGTGTAAGAGGACCTCAGCAAAGATCAATCGTTAGTTTAACTTTTCCATCAATAAGTTCCAGGAACAAATCCTTCTGCAGAAGAAGGTGGTCTGGTATGTAAAAACCAAGCAAAAAAGAAAAGACAGACAGATGGGAAAGAAGGAAGGCAGACATATTCATCAAGGATGAGGGGCAAAATGTAACGTTCAGGCTTGCATCATAGATGTGGGATAAGGGACAAAACAATGGGTTTTGTCCTTAAGAAGGCAGCAATATTTGATTGTAATACCTTTAATAGCGGACTGTCTAGGGCTGGATCTATTTTCTCCATCTTTCTGCCATAAGGTGATATAATTGTAGAAACAAGATTGCACAGAGGAAAATGAATCCAGCTGTTAAAGTAGATTCTGTTAAAGTGCTGTCCTCCTCCCTTAAATAGCATTTGTTAGAAATCTGAATATGAATGCAAGCTTGAGGCTGTAATCCATCACTTTGATAAAACATATACAGGGTAGCTGTGTTGGCCATATATCAAAGTACTGCATCATCCAAAACCCATAAAACAGTGATACATTTATGGGGCCAACCAAAATGTACATTATACATGCTGCAAGCTTTCAAAGCTCCACTGGCTTCTTCATCAGGCAAAGGTGAGAAAATGATACAGAAGATTTAAAAAAATGATGACGTTAGTCTTAGCTTTGGGCAGTCTGGGAAAGCACCATTTAAAAAAAAATTGTAACAAGGACATACGCTCAATATGAACACATGAAGCACTACATGCTGAAGTGATCTTTCTAGGATAGGTTCCAGCTTTTGCCATGCGTGCAGAGATACTACTCTTTAGCAGAGCTTAGAAATATTACTTTTTCAACTACAGGTCCCTAAGGTGACACTGGCTAGAGGATTCTGGGATTTGTAGTTCAAAAAAGTAATTTGTTTCTGAACTGTGGAGTCTAGAATTCATAGTCATTTTAAAAATTGTCCTATTTCTGAAATCCAAGTGTAAGGTTCTGATAGAGCTAAAGCAGAATCAGCCGGGGAAAGAGAGAGGTATTGGCAAGTCTGGAGGTATAAAACAATATTTTCCTACAAAGTCTAAGAGAAGGGAGACCACAAACCACCAAATGGGAATTGAATGCATTCAATGCCCCCGGAATGTTATCTGGCTGTTGAGGGGCACACAAAACTCAGTGAGAGCAGAGCAGAGCAGAGCAGAGCATGGCTGGCTGCGAGGGAGGATTTCATACTGCAGTGTCTTAGAAGAGGCTCACAGGTAATAGCACCAAACACCAAAATCATGATGATTCTATTTAGGACTACCAAAACAAAAAGCAACCCAGAAACATAGCAAATGGATGTCTTTCCCAGATAGCACAGAATCTGTCCTTTGTATAGCAAGACAAATCTTCTCTGGAGACAGAGCACAACGAAGATTTCTTCATCAATCCCATGTGGACCAAGATCCAGTCTTTTCCAGACAGAACCTTTGAGTCAATCTGTTTTGCTTGTATTTTCACAGAGTTCTTGTAGATCTGAGAAATATGAAAAAGGAAAAGGGGGTTAGGAGTCTGGATGCAGATGCATGTCTATGTCAGTTCAAATAAATCGATTCAGCCCAAAAAAACACCCCATTTTACCAACATCTTTTTGAGATGGGTTAAATGGGTAGAAACCATGGCCTTCCTTTCCGAATCGCTTCAGGGATTCGAACTAAGTGGGAACCATCATGGTTCAAATGGTTTAAACTGTAGTGGAAACAATCCTGAGAATGCTGAACAGTGAAGTTAAGTGGAAATTCTCTTGTTGCCCAGGGCAAACTAAGCTTTCCAGGTCAACTTTCATTCCGATTCTTACCTGCCAGGCAGGTACTACTATTCAGTTATGCTCATACTTAGAGCCACTGATTTCATCTTAGGTTTAATACAAAGGCTTTTTCACCGGCCCATTCTGAGACTTTAGCGGGAACAAGATCAAATCTGCCCATGAACAGGACTCCTCCATAACCCTGTTTTACAACTGTCAACTGAGGAAAAGGTTTGTAGGGTAATTCTATGCAGTGGCATTCCAGACCAGGCTGTCAGCTGGTGAGGCTCCAGGGGGACAGGGCCAAAAGGCCACAGCCTCTTCCTCAATGCCCAGCGGTGCCACTTTATTCATGAGTAAAATTGTGCCAGACAGGGAGGTGGGATGTGCTGGGCCCTCTTTCTCATTGCCCAGTGGTGCCACTTTGCTCGTGAGTAAAACAGTGCAGGGCAGGGAAGTGAGGAGGGCGCTTGGCCGGGTGTCATCCCACTTCTAGGGTGTCTCCTACTAAAGACCTCCCTTCAGCCACCATCTTGAAGGAGAGAGAGGCAGCTAGCTCCACAGGCCTGCCTGGCAGAAGAAAAGACCTCCCTTCAGCCACATCTTGAGGGAGAGAGATTGTATTGTATTGTATTGCATTTTTGTACTGTACACCGCTATGATCATTGCGGAATAGCGGTCTATAAATAAAATGTATTATTATTATTATCGCACCCCCCTTTGGTGATGCCACAGATCCTATGCCTGTCTACTCAAAAGCATGAATTTGTAGACAGGAACCTAAGGCAGCCTTCCCCATCCCTGCAACCTCCTAATTGGCTTGACTACAACTCCCACCATTCTTAGACATGATGGAAGTTGTAGTCAGACAATTGGAGGATGCCAGGATAAGAGTGTGGATAGTGGACACAATCTCTGACTCACCAAATGTTTGAGACTTAGACTCCCAGAAGCATTAGACTGCATTGCCAAGCAATGGAGATACTGGGGATGGAAATTCAAAATATCGACAAAATCAAAGGCATAGAGCATAGAGAGTCTCGGGCACCTAGGAACCAAGAACTTAAACAACATTAAATCCATCCATAGAAAGAACTCTGTGACAGATTTAAAGATCCTTCTTCTACCAATTACTTACAACGGATCAGTGTTTCTTTGATCTGTTTGAAGCTAGTCTCCCAGATCGCCACACTGATGTAATAGATGCACCTGAGCTCCCTGGGATAGTCTTTACGGTCCATGTCCTTCAGCACAGGAATGGTGCGTCCATTTGCCATGGGTGCCTCTGTCAAGGCATGATGCATTTGGTAACGGCACCAGGGATCCGTGAGGAACTTGGGTGTAATGAGCAGCACCCAGCAGTGGCTGTTCCGGACAGCATCACAGAGCTCCGTGACAATGGCACTCCCCACAGTCGCGTCCCTTGGCTGAAGAAAGCAACGGAAGTGTTCAGGCTGGCTCTCCAGGTAGGAGACCAGCTTCTCCACAAATTCCAGGTCACCCTCATTGTGGCAGATGCAGACGTCATAGAGTTTGCTCCGGCGGATGCTTTCAGAGCGGCTTGTGTTCACCTGGGAGGTAGAGGACACTTGTTTGGGACTGACTGCCAAAGAAGAAGAGCTTCTCACCAGAGGCGGCAAAGAGAAGGAGGCCGAAGATTCAGGAGCATTGTTTAAGGATCTCCCTGAGAGGTCTGAGTCTTTCTTGGGTTTCTGCAGGAATGCTTTGAACCAGCCTGCAAAGTTAGCAATATGGCATGAGGTGAAATCACAACTGGGGAGATTATTAACATACTACAAAGTAGTGGTATTTTTCTCAAGAACCACTATAGATTACACAATTAATTCATTTGTGATTTTAGGTTCTGCCCTCAGTGGCAAATTTTTGCTAAAAGAAAAAAAAAAAGCTACATTTTAGGGCTTCAGATTATGAGGCACTTTTAAGTACAAAAAGGGAAGGGAAAAGGAAGAAAGCAGTTATAAAAAATTAAAGGTACCTTCTTAAGTATATGCCTTGTTTTATTTATCTATGTATTTATTTACATACTTACTTTATTTATATGCCACCTTTCTCCCAGGATGGGATCTAAAGCAGCTTCCAGAACAACAAATTAAAAACATTTACAAAAAGTTCTAAAACCAGTTTAAAATCCCCACATTAAAAGACTATAAAACCATTTTAAAATCATACAGAATTAAAAACAGATAAAAAATACTTTCCCCTGCTTCACCACTAAAAGCTTGCTTAAAGAGAAATGTCTTTGCTTTCTGGTGAAAGGAAGGCAGGGAGTGGGGCAGCCTAGTTTCTGGCTGAGGAGTGGGAGCAGCTCCTTGTCCTCACCAAGTGAGCCTCTGGCAGGACCAAAAGAAAGCCTTCCCCTGGCGATCTTAAAGCTCTGGCAAGTTCATAATGGGAGATATAGGGGCCCGACAGACCGCCCCAAAAGGGCGGCCTTTAGACGCCCATTTTTCTGGTGCAAGGAGGCCGCACCAACTAAACATTGCGGCCTCCGTCAGGACTAAAAAGAACCCGCTGAAAGCTTCACTGCTGAAAGCGGGTTCTTTTTAGTCCATGTGCGGGACGCCATTGTTTTGCCATTGGCGCACTTACGCGCACTGATGATGCACGCACGGCGTAGCAATGTTTGGACGCTGCGCCATGCCTACATCATCATGGTGGCCCCCATGTGGACAGGGCCATGCCATGATGGCGTCAGCGGTGCGCAGTAGGGCTTGGGAGCGTGTGGACACTCCACGCTCCCAAGCTCTAAAATTGGCCCCAGACTGCTTTCCAGCAGTCTGTACTGGGCCATGGCCTTTCAAACAGTCTGGCCTTTCAAACATAGGGATTGATAAGGCATGGCCAGCACTTTGAATTGTGCCCAGAAACTAACTGTAGCCAGTGAAGCTGTTTCAACAGGGGAGTTGTATACTTTCTATAACTGGGCCCTGTCAGCAGTCTGGCTGCCACATTTTGAACCCACTGAAGTTTCCAAAGGCAGCCCCATGTAGACTATGCTATAGTAGCCCAAATGGGATGTAATCAAGGCATGTGTCACTGTAGCCAGGTCAGACATCTCAAGGAATGGGTGCAGACAGCGTACTAATTTTAGTCATACAAATGCACTCCTGGCAACTGCTGAAACCTTGATTACATGAAATCCAGAGTCAGAGTTAGAAGACCCAAACTCCAGGTCTGAGATTTAAGGGAGCATGTAGCACAGCACAGGCAGAGTCCCAATGCCATGATTTGCCTTTCAACTGACCAGGAGCACCTCTGTCTTGTCTAGATTAAGTTTTAATTTATTTACCCTCATCCAGTCCATTATTGACAACTGACACTGGTTCAGTACCCTTGGAATTAAATGGAAAGGAGAGATAGAGTTGGGTGTCATGCATATAGTGCTGACACAACACCCCAGTGCATTTGCACCCTTTTCAGAGAGACAGAAGGCTGTAAATACTAACACTTACTTTTCAAAGAGAAAGGGGAGATAGGAAGTGACCCAGGTGGGAAGTAGAAAAGGCTTGAATTACACCAATGAACATAGTGGTAGCATTGTGGTAGAATCAGTATGTAGAGAGATCTTGAGTTATTCTCCAAGGTGCTGCAAGGTCTCTCTACATACCAAGTGAACACAGAGATTATCTAGATTCATTTCACTCTGGCTTCAAGCCTAGCTATCTGGCTAGAGACAGATT
>NC_056527.1:145663992-145765562 GCF_019175285.1 Sceloporus undulatus | reverse complement strand
GTAAGATATATTACAGCAGGTTTGGTGGATAGGCTCGCCAGAAGAGATTTGTCTTTTCACCATCTTCTCCACCTTCCTATTTCCTCCTTCTTCCTTTTGCTGCAGACATAATCAAAAAAGCCCTTTTTTATTGTTCTTAACCTTTCTAGCAAGCCTGAGCTCATTCTGTGCTTTAGCTTTTCTAACCTTACCCCTTTTACCCTACCCTAGACCTTGACCCTACACATGCTTGCTATTTGTTTGAATTCCTCTTTGGTGATTTCCCCCATTTTCCATTTCTTATACTTGTCCCTTTTAAAACATAGCTCACTTGATAGTTCCTTAGTCATCCATCCTGGTTTCTTGAGACACCTCCCGTTTTTCCTCCTCATTGGAACTCTGATTTCATCATTTACATTTTGGAGCCAAGGGCTCCAAGGTCCACTCAGCCTTGCATCCTTCCTTCTGTGGGTCGCTAAAATGAGTACCCAGCTTGTTGGGGGCAGTTAGCCTACACATTGTAAACCGTTTAGGGAGCGCTTAAGTACTTGCTAGTGCTACTTTGCTGTTGCTATTGCTTTTCTAAACTACTCTGTTTTGACCTAAGAACCAGGTCTAATCTTCAATGCTTTCTTATTCTCCTGTCCTGTATCATGATACTCAAATGTGGTGATGTCTCCTCAGGCTGTTCATAGTTCGTGGTCGCCCTGAAGATGTATTGACAGAACTTTTTAAGACATGGAAGGTGACACGACTTGCATTTGAAGTAGACACAGAACCCTATGCAAGACAACGAGATGCAGAGATTGTGAGATTGGCAGCTGAACACGGTGTCCAGGTCGTTCAGAAAGTATCCCACACTTTGTATGACACTGAAAGGTGAGTTAGTGAGCAAGGGGCATGTCAATTAGTCGACTTTCATGAAGGAGAACTTTAATTGGATTCTCATTATTGGAGTTTTCTGACAAATTACCATCTCTGTTTTCTTCAGAATAATTGTTGAGAACAACGGAAAAGCACCTCTGACTTACACACGGCTGCAGACGCTCTTGGCTTCGCTGGGCCCTCCAAAACAACCAGTTCCACCTCCTAGTCTAGAAAACATGGAGGGTAAGTATAGGCGAACAGAGCTTAGCTAACATGCGAAACCAACAGGGATGTTTGGCATTGGTGTGCTGGAAGAGATTGAATCAGTCTTCTGGGAGAGTTGGGGCAAGGCTGTTTGGTTTGTTCGGCCTTAGTGGAGGCTTGCTTATGTGTGCATGATGGAGTGTTGGGTCTGATTGTGTAGGTGCGGTGTGATTATGTTCTCATTAGCATTTGATTGTTCTATGGTGTATAGCTCCAAGTCTCCTTTCTGAGCAGGGTTTCTGCTCAGAGGACAGAGATCAGAGACTTGATGGCGAGAGGAGCTAGCAGCCACTAGCTCTCTGTATAATGTAGCTGCAATCCCAGTCCCTGTAGCTGGACAAACAGGGCTAACAGGTGAGACCAACGGGGTTGTTGGTTTTTGGTGTGTGTTCTTCTGGTGTGGATGTTAGTAGGAGTTTTGAGGGGGAGACCCTCAGTTCTGTTGACTGCAGCAACTCATTCACTGTTCATATTTTATAGTCTTAAGTAGGCACTGAAATATGGACAGTGAAGGAGTTGCTGCAGTCACCTGCACCAGCTGTGGCATGTTGGCATTCCTATCAAAGGATGTGAGTAGCTACACCTACAGCAAGTGCCAATTGCAGTTCTCCAGTTGGAAGAGACAGGCTGGCAACCTGACAGAGTTGAGGAGGACAGGTTGTATATCTGTAACTGTAGTTTGAGTGGTCATCTGTGAACTCATACAACTGGGTTACCTTGCATCTGCGCAGAACCTCTTTGGTGTGTTCCTCAATGTTCTAAATAGAATTGTGGCAGTAGCCCCACCAGCCTCCAATAGTCCTATATAAGGGGCTTTCTGCTGAAACCATCAATTCCATAGGACGCTGATGAAGCCATCCACGGAAGCAGCTTGACACGACGAGGGGAGGATGGGCAAGGCTGTATGAATTCACAGATGGCCGTTAGAAGAACTAGTGCTTGGTGGATTCTAGGCAGCCATGCACAATTATGCTGCAACTTGACTGTGGCAGGAAACAGTCTGGCACAGCTCTTCATTCTGCCAGTGCCTCGCTCTGAGATCCTTTGGTGGATTGTGTGTGGCACCCTTAACATGATTTGAAGATTTCCCTTTAAGCAATATTGCCCATTTGTCCGTTTCAGCAAGTTCATTCATCTTTGTGTATTTCACAATCTCACTCTGTCATCATCTTTCTTCCAGGTGATTGAAAATAATCTGAAAATGGCAGTACAGATGGAATTTGATTATTTTATTGATTTCTTCCTTCTGTTTTTTTTTAAAGCTGCTTATGATTCGAAGGACTTAATTTCATAGAAACGTTTATGTCTATAACTTAATGAATACACTTCACATCTAAAATGATCAGTAAAACATGTGGGTAAACGCAATATTTACATAAGCCCAGAATAGCACAGGATATGCAGAGAGTTTAAGACAATCTGATATTCAGAATTACCTTAAATATAGTGTTCTGATTTTAGAGATAAAAAATAGCATATTGGGGTACATTCCCCCTCCATCTACCAAGTCAGTTCTTAACTGTGTAAATCCCACCTTCTTCCAATCCCTTTTTCTTCTTTGTGTTTTCACTGCTTACTCCATCAACATAATTCTTCTCCTCACAGTCCCTGTTTCTTCTTTTCCCTTTCTAGGTCAGAGAGTGAACTATCACAGTTTCACATCACCAATTAGATTTGGCTCTGTGATGATATCAGTTAAAAGTCACATTTTATAGGGGAGAAACTTTTGTTAAGGGGAAAAAAGGTCAAAAGCTATCTGTTTCAAAATAGCCAAAAATACTAGCAAAACATTGTGCATTTTAGTCAGCATTATTTGAGAAATTGATTAAAGTTCTTTTATTGAGCCATGGTGGATTAGGGAGATGAACGTAGCTAAAGGGGACTAAAACCAACAGAGCCTAGAGTTTCAAGCTGATAGAGACACTTTCTGCCTAGGTTGCTATACTCCTGTCAAAGAGGATCATGACACTGAATATGGCATCCCTTCTTATGAGGAACTGGGACAGGACCCTAAAATGGCCGGCCCGCACCTTTACCCAGGAGGAGAATCGGAGGCACTTGCTCGCCTAGACTTACATATGAAGAGAACGGTACAGTGAACGAAATATCTATTCTGTTTGCCCAAGAGATCCTTTATTATCTGGTGATGTAACATTTCCAGAAATTCAGAACAGCAGGGAGAAAGGTTTTCCCAGGCAATTGGGGGCAGAGAAGGGAAAACTGAAATTTTTGAAAGTATTGTAAAATTTGCAGTATAACAGAACTATATTTATTGCTTTAGCAACATAAAAGCCTCCATTCATAGTATAACGTATACAGTTGTACTATTTTGCATGTTTGTGAAATTTAAAAGCATGGAAGCTTTAGTTTTGTACAGGCAAAATTGCCTGTAACCTCTCCTATATTAAAGGAAGGGCTGCACACTCCACCACTTGAGAAGTAGAAGGAAAAATGAATCTATAGATGTGTAATAAAATAAGGGATGCTGCTGTATAGACTCTCCTATAAGTCAACCTCATGTATAAGTTGAAGGAGGTTTTGGAGCAAAACTATGAATTTTGATATGACCAGGTATAATAAGTCAAGGATAAAACTTAGGGGCAATTAACAAAGTATCTAAAAAATGAAGCAAAGGAAAACAATGCCAAAGAACTTTAAAAATCCCAGCAGGCAAAACTGTTTGTGCTCATATTAAAGGCTGGATGGATAAGAGAGCAGTGGGGGGGGGGGGCAGTGCTTATAGAAATTCATAGAGGCTTGGTACAGACCACTGCTTTGCGGCAGCCTGGGGCCGAACTCAGGGCTCAGGAGAGTGGAGCGTCCACATGCTCCATGCTCTCCTGGCGCCATTTTGGGCACATGCACGTCCACATGCCCCACGTGACTATGACATGCCTTGTGCACATTGTCCAAATGGGGTGCCGTTCCAGGATGCTAATGGCGCCTTGGCAGCAGCGTGGAAAGGAGCTGCTTTTTGCAGCTCCTTTTTGTAGCAGATCCGGGGCAGAAAGGGGCAGTGTCTCACTGTCTCTTCCTGCCTGTCTGTACTGGGCCAGAGTCATAGAACTGGAAAAGACTTCATGGGTCATCCAGTCCAACAGCAGCCATGCAGGAATACACAATCAAAGTAGGTGGCCATCCAATCTGTTTAAAAACCTCCAAAGGAGAAGGCGTCACTGCTCTCCGAGGAAGGAGCGTGTTCCCCTGTCAAACAGCTTTTACTGTCATGAAGTTCTTCCTAATGTTGAGGTGGAATCTCTTTTCCAGGAGCTTGAACCCACTGCTCTATGTCCTAGTCTCTGGAGCAGTAGAAAATAAGTTTGCCCATGCTCAATATGGTATAGCAATAGCAATAGCAATAGCATTTTCATTTCTATACCGCTTCATACTATACTAAACAGTCTCTAAGCATACAACTGCAAGCTAATGGTCCCCATCAAAGTGTGTACTCATTTTAGTGCCCTTAGTCGACCCTGACCCCTGTCTAGGATCGAACTCACAACCTTGTGGTGAGTGAGTGAGTGGCTGAAGTACTAGCTTTAACAACTACACCAAGGTATCCCTGTGTCCAGAACAGATTACACACTTGCCTTTCGCCAGGGGATGGTTCCTTTCTTTATATAAAAGTTAAAGTACAGTATTTACATTGACCTGTGGATAAGTTGACTCAGGTTTTGGGGTCATTTTTTTGACGAAAATTTCTAGACTTACGGTACACATAGGTATATACAGTATTTGGACAGAAATAATCTCTTGCAGTCACACTCTTAAAGATAAAGTGAGCTGAGTATGTTGACCTCACTCACTACAAATACTGAACCCTCCAATGCTGTATTACCATCACAAGCAGTAAAAGGCGCACTCCAGAAGATGGCAGCAGCCAAGAGATGCAGAAAGCTATCTAGATTTGTGTTTTGTCTTTTTTCAGTATGCACAGCAACTGCTGCTCTCTGTTGCCTTTTTTACGTACCTTTTCATTCTACAACATTCCTGGCATTTTGAGTAAAAACCTTGACTTAACTTTACATCTGTGCTATTGTCTCCCCTTGATTGTACTCATCCTCTACTACCATCTATCCCTTCCCCTGAGAAACATATGTTTGTGATCCTTTGCTCTTCTTTTTATAGGTCTGATGCGGGTCACAAGCCCTTTTTGTCTCCCTTATATCTTCACCTCATTTATCCCCCACCCCACCATAAGACAAAATGGTTTTAAACTGTCCTACAGTCATATGATTCCGACAGTGAAACAAGGAACAAATTTTGAAAAGCAATAAAACAAGGGTTATTTATATTAAGTCCTCCAGATGTTCTAGACATCAACTCCGAGAACTAGACAACATGGTTGTGATAGTTCCAGTAATAAACTAGAGCTCATGTGGCCAACTTGTGGCATTTCAATACTGTTGTGCTGAAACCATTTTGATATGACCTTACCTTACTACAATAGTTAGGGCTGATGGCATCTGCAGTTGTCCACCGTTCTCTTAAGAGGCGAGAACAGGGTGGGCCCATTTTGACCAGTGGCCCCTTTTGTGGCCACTGAAGATCCCTGCCGATTCCTCAAAGCCCCCCCCCCCGCTTTAAAATGTTTTCTTGTAATTTGAAGTATTTGTGCCCCCAAATCATGCCAAAAAGGAAAAAGAAAAGAAGTCTTAAAGATGCGAAAACATGGAGAAATGCCCCCGCCACATCACCAATCCAGAGCCCTGCACTACTCCTAAATACCTATTCTCCTATGCAGCCTCTCTTAAAATAGTGATGGGAAGAGATGTGAAAACCCCTGACTCTTGCCATTTTGAGATGGACCATGAGGTCTTGCTGAAAAGGGGGAAGAGGGTCTGAGGTAGAAATTGGCCCGTAAACCCAACACAGTTGCCCACCCCTGGCCTAGAAATTAGTAAGCAACGCTAGCTTTCATTGTCTAGGACTGAAATTCCACAATGTGAGGGTGATTTCAAAATACTGCTTGCTAATCTTAGAAGGTGATGGAGTGCCTCAAGTTGGATGATGCCATCTGGGAAAAGCTGGATTGTAAACATCACAGGCTTACCACGTCTTCTTTTAACATTGCAGTCATGGGCATGTAACTTCAAGAAGCCTGAAACACACTGCAATTCCTTGGCTCCCAGCACCACAGTGCTCAGCCCCTACCTCAAGTTTGGGTGCCTTTCTGTACGGACATTTTGGTGGAAACTGACTGAAGTCTACCATGGGGTAAGAAGGGAATTTTTTTCACTTCTACAGTTGTTGCATTAAACACACAATGTTGTCTGTTTTAAAAAAAAACCCTTGGAGATGGCAGTACCAGTCTGAGCCAACAAGGAGTTATGATAGAAACTGGTAACTGCCCCACAGCTGGCAAATTCATCTCTAACATTGCCCACATAAGCCAATGTAGTTAAGAGTTACTGTGACATTATACTGAATCAAATATCCTTCAAGGCAGATTGTAAAAACTACCTGGAATGGTCATGGCCTGGCATATAGGTTATTTAATTCTACAAATGCTACTTTCTAGCATTTAAATGGCAGCTTTCCACTTCTCTAGAGGAAACACACGGACCCCCCAGTCTCTTTACATGGGCAGCTTCTCTGGCGAGAGTTTTTCTACACGGCAGGAGCGGGGATCCCCAACTTTGACAAAATGGAAGGCAATCCAGTTTGTGTGCAAGTGGATTGGGATGATAACCAGGAGTATCTCAATGCATGGCGTGAGGTAGGTTGCCCTTTGCAACATGAAAGAAACACTAAACATCGATAAATAAACATTACTGGCCTAGCAATTCCCTTTCTTTCCAACAGGACAAACTTATTAATTGTTACTGTGCAGTAAATAATCTCTAGCACCAAAATCCAAAGAATATATTTTACTTCCTATAGCTCAATAATAGTGGTTTGAAAGCTGGACATGATGTTGCAGACCAGGGTTCGAATCTCAGCTCAGCCATGTAAGCCCACTGGGTGACCTTGGGCAAGTCACATTCTCTCAGCCTCAGAAGATGGCAGCCGCAAACTCCCTCTGCAGAAACTTGCCAAAAAAAACCATGATAGGGTTACCATAAGTCCGAAATAATTTGAAGGCACACAAGAACAAGAATGCAAAGGATTCCAAGTTTGACTCCCAGCAGAAAAGGCTGAGAAAGGCCTGAAACAGACAGGCCAAAACTGCCAGCTTCGGGCCATATTGGGGGAATGATGCATGCCCCAAACGCAGCTGGAAGCCATGCTGAGCACACTCCAATCAAGAAGAGCTGGCACAAAAAGGAGCGGTGAAAAGCCACTCCTTGCCAACAGCCAGGTTGAGGACTGTGGTGGCAGCCCAGATCGGGGCCCAGAACATGCAGCGATTGAGGCAGGAGCGGCTTCTGGACGCCCCTTTTGCCCCATCGGCATGAGGCCAAAGACTCCTGTGAAATCTTAAAGTACCACTGCAAGTGAGAAATTTATAGCTGTTATCCATGACTACTGTATCCACAGTGAACCAGGATTTCTTCAAATACCATTTGCTCCCACAGAAACATGGTTTTGTACCCTTTCTATTTATTAAAATATATATCTCACCCTATTCCATTGGATCTGTAAGCATCTTACAACTACTGTATACAACTTAAAATCCAATATCAGGAAGCATTGTATGATCTGAACCTGACCGTCACAAAAGATGGATGAAGAGTTCAGGAAGCCTCTTCTAGTAATTCTGTTATTTGCTCCTGTGGCATAGTGAACATAGAGACACTAGACTTGGAGCACTTATGCTTTTAGACTTCAGCAACGCTGGCTGTCAGATGCAGAGACTTCTAATCCAAAAAAAGTAATGTTCTCAAGCTCTGGTGCATTTGCTTAAGAAATCTGTTAAGACTTAAGAACCTATTTCCCCAAGCAATCTCTTGTCACTCCTGTTCGTATACTGAGAATATACATGAACGCTTTTCTCTGTAAACAAATGAGACTTTTTAATATTTTAAAATTACAACAGATTCCTCATTTTGTAGTTTGCTATGCTAGGTCTTGCCTAACCAACTTGAAGTTGTAAATTAAAACCATCATCACCCCCAGCTTTAACTCTCTTCTTGCTGGCAGGGTCGGACTGGTTACCCTTTTATAGATGCTATCATGACGCAGCTGCGCACAGAAGGCTGGATCCATCATTTGGCACGGCATGCTGTGGCTTGCTTTCTGACCCGTGGAGACCTCTGGATATCATGGGAAGAAGGGCAAAAGGTAAAGGCAGGTTGGAGGCTGTCATGCAAGCTCTAGAATTCAGAAATACGTCTGACTAGAAAAAGGCAATGTAGAGCAGAGGCGGGGCGGGGGAGCTATGGAGGGATGGGGTCATACTGGCACTACCAGCATGACTAGAAGTGTTGTCATATCACATATATACACCTGTAGTATTTGCATTTGTCCAGTTTTGGGGTCCAGAAATTTCAGGGGCTGCACAATAGGACTCCATGGGCCACCTTTTACCCACCCTAGAACAGCTTATTGTCTCGTGGCCTTGCTATGCATATAAGCCTAGATTTCATTGCAAACGGATCCACTGTGTCCCCCTTCCCACTACTTTAAGCTGTCTCAGTACAGTACTATAATGTCTCAGTACTGTAATGATTTCAGGAGAGGTGGCTACTTGGGTTAAGGAAGCGGTCAGTCCTGGAAAGGAGCAGGAGGATGAAACCTCCCCCCTCCCATGCCCCTTTCCAAGGCGGATAGCTGCCTTAATTCAGGACCTTCAATATGAAGGAGGGGAATCAGATTTTGAGAAATGGTGACTCAAGAAGTAAATATATACATTTTCATTAAGATTTAGTATGGAAGGGGAACAAGTAAAGGAGTGAGGTGGGCAAAAAACATGTGATGTAATATACAAATGAGCCAATGGGGAGATGTTTGGGTTAAAGAATTAAAATATCTATAGCAGGGGTAGGCAACATGCGGCCCACAGGCCGGATGCGGCCTGGCGAGGCCTTGGGACCGGCCCCAGCCCGGTCCTGCCGCCGGGGCCTTTGGCTTCTCGCGCGCAGGGGCAATTGTCTATAGAAGCCTCAGAAACATGCATTTATATTAACATTTTTAAAAAAAACAGCAATTTTTTTGCGTGTCCTCCACTTTTTAAAAAAAGTGTCCACCATTTGAAATTTTTGTCCTACATTTGCCCCGGTTTATTTATTTAAATTTTTAAAAATTATTTAATTATTTATTTTTTGGCTTCGGCCCCCCAGTTGTCTGAGGGACAGCAACTCGGCCCCCGGCTCAAAAAGGTTGCCTACCCCTGATCTATAGAAAATAGCTATGAAATGATGTTTAAGTGGTACCTGGCCCCCAGATAAATTGCTCACATCATGTTACTCCCATCTGTCTTGCAACGGAGGCATTGTGAAGCTACTACTCCCTTCTCCAGCCCACTTCCAACTGGCTATGCTCACTGGGACATCTACCGATCACCAGAGAGAGCCAGTGTGCTGCTGTCGTTTGAGTGTTGGACTCTCTATGACTCTGGAGCTCAGGGTCTGATCCCTTCTTGGCCATAGAAATCCACTGGGTAAACCTTTGATGAGTCACACCTGATGTCCAGAAAACTCTGTGATATATTCACTTTAGGGTCACCATAAGTCAGCAATGACTTGAAGGCACACAACAACAAAGAGCCCAGTCGAGAAAGCCTGTACTAGGAACAAGGTGGGTGTTCAGGCTGGGTTGTCCCCTTACATTGTGGCATAAGAACTGAGGGGCAGCGTGGCCGAGCAGTTTGAGTGTTGAACAAGGCCAAGGTTCAATCCTGGCTTGGATATGGCCTCAGGGGATGGCAATGGCAAGCCTCCTCTGAAGAAACCTGCCAATAAAACTATATGATGGGTTCACCTAGTTAAGTTGGAAATGACTTGAGAGCACACAACAATGAGTACAATCTACTCTCCCTCAAAAGTGGCCATTTCCCACACTGTTGCATTTCAGGTCTTTGAAGAACTGTTGCTGGATGCTGACTGGTCCCTGAACGCTGGCAATTGGCAATGGCTTTCTGCGAGTGCCTTTTTCCACCAATTCTTCCGAGTCTATTCACCAGTTGCATTTGGCAAAAAGACTGACAAAAGTGGAGAGTTTATAAAGTAAGTGTAACACTTGGAGTTTCACTGGCATTTGAGCAAGCGTTAAGGTCTCTCTGTAGCTATCATTAAGGAAGCGCGACATGAGGTTGGCAACAGGGCCAAGTGGATCTTGTCTTAAGGGACAATGGGCTTATGAGAAACAATCTGGATCTAGTAATGAATACAGTGGTGCCTCGGGTTACGAAATTAATTCGTAACGCGGCCGCTTTCGTAACCCGAAAAGCCTTCGTAAGCCAAATTGCCATAGGCGCTAATGGGGAAAAGCCGCGATTCCGTGCGAAAAAGCCGAAAAAAGCACCAAAAGTTTTTTCGTAACCCGAAAAAACATTCGTAACCCGAAACAATAATTCCCTATGGGATTTTTTCGTATCCCGAAAATTTTGTAACCTGGGTATTTCGTATCCCGAGGTACCACTGTAACTGAAAATGATTCTACTTTTTGTTAGAATATTTTTAGCCTGCTGCACATCAAAAAGTCCCAGTTCAGAGAAAATATTATCAAAGTCTAGGCTAACTTGATCCCTGGGATTCAGACCTGCTAGCCTTCACAGATGCCATCTGCCAGTATTTAAAATGGCAAAGGAATATTCAGCTGGGTAAATGCAGATCTATGTTCCTCAAGAGTGCATTAGTTTTTAACCAATCTAGGATGAGTCTGCCAGTGTGGTATTTCCTTCTGTCTCAAATTGTGTGCTTTACATCAAATTTCTTTTCCTTGCACAGGAAGTACCTCCCCTTCCTGCGGAAGTTCCCAAGTGACTATATTTACGAACCTTGGAAAGCACCACGGAGCCTGCAGGAGCGCGCAGGCTGCATCATCGGCAAAGACTACCCCAAGCCCATTGTTGTGCATGAGGAAGTGTGCAAGAGGAATCTTGAACGGATGAAAGCAGCATATGCACGGCGGTCACCAAATCTGACTGCTCAGGCCAAGAAGGAAGTCAGTCCGAAGAAAGGTGAAATGGCATCTTCCACACTAGAGTGCCCTTCTGAATTACGATGGTCAGCTTGTGTCCAGAAGGACACAAGGCCCAGCACTAAACGCTGCTGCATAGCCTTGTCAAAATAAGGCTCAGAAAAGTCAAATTTTAAACACTGATCAAGGATGATTCAGATTTCTAAAAACTATCATACATATTTCTTTCCTCCTTTAAAAGCAGTTGGCGGGTATATTTGTGTGTCCCAAAGAAGATACTTTTAATGTGGGAAAACAGAAAGATTTTGTTTTCCCATGTCAATTGGAGTGACTATGCAGAACATAGTGTATAGAACAGCCAAAAGCAGCAGCTAGTGTAGAAGAGACTTAAAAATGCCATCTTGGAGCATGGCATTTTGTAGCCATCTGTGCCTGGGGGAGACAGAATAAACCCCCACTCCATCCAGAAACACAGCAGAGTTGTCAACTCCTAGCAGAGGTTAGAGAGGAAGTGGCAGCAGCAAGCCAGGGCAATCAGTCATGCAGACATATAGCAGCAGACTATTGCAGAGATAGCTGCAAACCTTTAAATTAAGTTTCTTCTGTCATTCAGAGATCTTCCTTATTGCACAGGTGTATGCTAGGTCTATACTGAGAACTATTGAACTCTCGGTCTCTGCTCTTACAAAGGTACAGCTGGAAAGCTTTTGTAGTGTGTTAGGAAAGACAGCTGAAGGCTGGTCATCAGGAGTTACTTGTTGGAAGTGAACAGACATCAACACTTGATTCTTTAGTAATTAGAGGTACAGAGGGAACTTTCTGAAGTGCATGCCTTGCCTTTTCTCTCCATGTTCTGTAATTCAAGCCTTTTCTACTTCTTGCCTGCAGAGTCACTTCTTATCTCCCCTTTCTCTCTAAAAGTCAGTGTTCGTGTTTTGCAACCCTTTAAGAAGCAGCCATGAGGTTTCTACTTCATGGCCCCTCACACATGTCCATGAGTAACCATTAGGTATTCTTCTACTGAACTACAGGCAACTTTCTTTTGACTATCTACTTTCCTATTTTTAGATGGATGTGTTTGCAATCATAAAGTAAGTTTGGTTTTTTAACCTTACTAGAATACATCCTGCTAATTTTAACCTGCTTTATACCAGTAGCTCATGTTGCAATGAAGCATGCTGCATTCTGCTTAGTATGCCATATATACTCAACTATAAGTTGACCTCATGTATAAGTCAATGACAGGTTTTGGGGCCAAAATTATGGAATTTGATATGACCTGTGGATAACTGAAGGACAAAACTTAGGTGCATGTAACAAAAGATGTAAAGGACAAAGCAAAGGAAAATGATGCTAAAGAACTCACAAAAACTGTGTTCACCCCAAAAGCTGGATGGATGAGGAGGGAACTATAGTAAATCATGGCTATGTCATCATGTGTGGGAGATGCCAGCAGGTGCGGGCGAGGCTAAGAATATGCACATGTGTCAGAAAGAATGAAAAGGCAAAGAAAATGGCAACTACATTAGCAGTGATAGCATTTAAATTTAATGTGATAAATTTGCCTGAGTTTAACCCAGAAAAGATGACAAACATATTCAAATCTCTTATTGAAATCCTTCAAAGCACCAAAAAGCTGCCACTGCCATCATGTTCCTGCCCAGGCATTCAAAAGGGCCAAAAACAGTGCCTTGGAGGAGAGAGTCAGTGCATCTTTTAGGTGCTCTCACCTTTCGCCACACGACGCTGAGAAGCAGGCGGTTCCTTTTTAGTTGAAAGTTAAAATATAGTACTGACATTAACCCCATATAAATCACCCCAGGTTTTTGGGTGTCAATTTTTTGTTTAACATTTCTAAACTTATATGAGTGTATACAGTATATACCATTATCTTCTACATCACTGTGAGCCCATTTTGCAAACTTCTGGATCTGAACTTGCAAGAAATGTGGTTGTACAATTGGGCTCAAGCTATGAACTCAACTAAAGAAGAGATCTCATGTAAAAAAAATGCATGTAATTTGTAAAATAAAAAGTAGCCCTTTTCTGAGAAGACAGTTATAAGTGTAATAATAAGTCAGTCTGTATACAATCAGTAGCACCACAAATGCTGAATGTGTTTTTCCCATTTTAGGTGTCAATCGGAAGTGTCCAGGAGCTCCCTTAAAAGCTAAAGTGCCAACAAAGAAACTAAAAAGATGAAGCGGCTGAAAGCTGTAGCCAGTGGCATAAAGATAACAGCTATAGAAAATACATACTACAGCAAATGCAAGAGATCAAATCCAGTTGAGTACTTCTGTGCCAGCATTCCTGGCTGTAGGTCTCTGTCTGGGGAGTGGGCCAAGGGATACAACAGTTTCGGTGACATGCTTATTTTCCATAGTCAGTGCTCCCCTTTTTAAAAGATGAGTAGATGTCTTTTAATATATCTTTCTACCTTTCTCCAGAACACTATCTGTGATAGTTATTTTATATACTTCAGGACCTCAGCTCTTTGGTTTTTTGACCTCCCTTCTGAGCCTTTGAATAGCAGTTAGGCTTAAGAATGACAGCAGTGTGAAGTCGAAGGCTTTCATGGCTGGCATCCATAGTTTTTTGTGGGTTTTTCGGGCTAAAACCCCCCCACAAAAAACTACTGACAGCAGTGTGTTTGTGGGGTTTTTTTTATGCTGTGACAAATATGAAAAATACTGCTTTCCATCATATGTACATATCTCTTACTTTCGCCCTAATCAAATTTTTTGAAATCTAGAAAGGTAAGAGTAAGATAAAGATGCATACCACAATCACCGGCTTTTGTCCATGAGCCTTTTCAAAACCTTCAGCTTTGAAACATCTACTGTTTTTACCTTTTCAAGTTGGTAGTATTACTGTTGGAGTTAACGAGATTATCCTCCATCGGTTTAAAAACAGTATTTAGTTTTATGTCTGCCTTATAATTAAAAAGATAAAACTGCAGGATAACAAACCATATTTGAGTTTTGTATTAGCACTCACAGAAGTTTAAAGAGCTGCTGTGCTCAGAATGCTTCTATCCCATGCACTTTTCAGTGTATGTAATATGCTGCCTGTTGTGTTCCTTCCACCTGGATTTTAAGCAAGTGGTTACCACATGGCTGCACAGAAAAAAAAGAGCTTTGTGCAGGGATTCACACTCCTCACAGATCCTTCTTTTGCCTGACTTAATTGATCAGAGATTGGATGTCCACCTGTTTAGTCCTTTAACAGCGGATTCCTATGCTTGTGCAGAGAGGAAAGGGATGGACTGCTCTGCATTTGTGGAGTCCTCCCAACTTGGATTCTATGGCTTCCTCCTCTCTTACAGGGTTAGGCAGAGCTTTGTAATTAAACCAGGCATCTAAAGGAAGACCATCTTGCCTCCAGCTGTTAAAGGTGTTTTCTTTTCTTTTTGTCATTTTTACAATGTTGCTGTAAATAACGACTACAAAAGCAAAGGAAAAATATAAAAAAATGTCTTCTTCAAGATACATTTCGGAGGGGAAAATCTCAGGGAGAATCCTTGATAATGTTTCCAGTCTCATCGCAGCCAGTAAACAGTGTCAAACAATTAGATGTAGCAGAAAGCCAAAGAGTCCATTATAGCTAAAAAAAACCCAGTAGCAAGAGACCACGTTGGACACTGACCTTTTCGGGGGGAAAACCCACCACTATGTTTCCATGCTGAAATGTACGTACCAAAGCTTTTGACTGCTTAAATTCAAAGTAAATCAGTGCTTCGTTATGGTAAGGTTTTGCCAATTCAATTGTGGATGTTCCTGAGGACTCGACATGAATCTGTCTTCCATACCTTTGTACCACGTCAGGTTAATCCAGGACTGGAACTGGCTGCTATGAAGTCAGATGGAAAGGAAAAGGGGCATCTTCTTCCTACAAGGAAGTCAATCAATCATACAATCCTTAACTGCTCAGACTGACTGTCTGGCACCTTTCCCCCAAGAACATATACAGTTATGGTATCCATACAACCCATAGCTTATATGTACTACAAAATTCACAAAACAAGAGTATAATGAGATAGAATCTATTGCAGGAATTAGGTATACTTAACACAGTAGTATATACCAAACATACATCAGTATGCTGCATGGTTTGTGCATTGTGTTTGGTCTCCCGAAGACCAGGGTTCAATCCCTGCTTGGCCATGACCCATGGGCTAACGTTGGGCAAGTCACTCTCTCTCAGGTCCAGAGGAAGGCAACACTCGCCCAGAGAGCCCAGGAGGGTCCTGCTGCAAGAGGCCTTCCAGCATTTGCACAAGTCCTGTCCTGCCTAAACAAGGGCCTGGGTTTCCTCATGATCGTTTTTGTTGTGTTGGGTTTTTTATGGCTTATGTTTTTAACAGGTTTTAATTTTTTGGAAAGTACTAACGTTTTAACTATCTTTTTCATCTGTCATAAGCTGCCTTGAGTCCCAGGCTGAGAAAAAACCCAGGATAGAAACAAACAAATAAAAACAATAATTCGCCTTGGGAATTGCCATAAGTCATAAATGACTTGAAAGCACAACAGTAATTTTCTCTCTCTAGGTCCAAAGGGCAAAAACAGAATTATTTTGCCTTCTAGATGTTCTTAAAGTGCAGCTGCCACCAACCTTAGCCCACATAGCTAAGGATGTGGAATGCTGGGAGCTGCAGTCCAATATCTGCAATGCTGGACGATTCTCACCCTTTCTCCGATGTACGCATTCATCAAAGTCGTTTACAGTAACTTATGACAGAAACTGAACCTAATCTTAACTTTACGTAATTCAGGAGAAAAAGTAGTCTGAAACACTTGTAATTAGTGTCAACATTTATATGTATTATTTATCATTTAAGCATTCTGACATGTAGTTATAATATATAGCTACAGTATACTAGGATTTAGTAATATGATTTAATATGTAATTATTATTTTTATGTTTCTATAGTTTTTTGCTAGAATAGAATCATAGCGTTGGAAGAGACCCCAAGAAGGGCCCTGATTCAGTCCAAGCCCCTTCTAGTGCCATGCAGGAACTCTTAATCAAAGCATCCCCATTGACAGATGGCCATCCAGCCTCTGCTTAAAGACCTCCAAGGAAGGAGACTCCACCAAAATCTCAGAGGAAGGAATGTGTTCCAATGTCAAACAGCTCTTACTGTCAAGAAGTTCTTCCTGATATTGAGGTGGAATCTCTTTTCCTGGAGCTTGCATCCATTGTTCTGGGTCCTGTTCTCTGGAGCAGTAGAAAACAAGCTTGCTCCCTCCTCAATATGACATCCCTTCAAATATTTAAACAGGGCTCTCATATCACCTCTTAACCTTCTCTTCTCCAGGCTAAACATCACCAGCAACCTAAGTCCTTCCTCATAGGGCTTCATGGTTTCCAGACCCTTCACCATTTTGGTCGCCCTCCTTTGGACACATGGCTCCAGTTTCTCAATGTCTTTTGTGAATTATGGGGCCCAGAACTACACAGAATGTGGTACAGTGTATTTAGAAGAGTAATAAGTATGTTAAACTGATACATGAGTTGGAAGCCTTTTAGTTTTATGTTTATACACAATATAACTTTCACAATGTGATGGGATGGGGTGATTATCGAATACTATATAGTTTTGGGTTTTGTTTTGTCTTCTGCCATGGGTTTTTCCTCTTTCCCCTCTTTTTTCTCCTTCCTGTTTAAGTATTTTTAAATAATTTTATTTCACAATTGTTAACGGTTAAGTCATTGTTAAATATACTTCGCTATTAAAACCTAATAAATCCATATTAAAAAATAAACATTCTGACATGTTCCCACTGCTATTAGATTATATAAAAGTACCTACAGTATCCATAGGGTTTGGTTTCAGACCCCCCCCCCCAGGGATACCAGAGACCATGGAAACTCAAGCCAGTATTTGAAATGCAACATTACCTGTGATGGACTTAACAGGTACAGACATGGTGCCAGGGCAGGTGTGGAAGCAAGGCCTGGGCACCAAGCACACCTTCTTCTTGCTTTGGCTGCCCTTGGAAAAGTGGAAGTGGCGACTGGGAGGGCAGCAGCAAGTCTCGAGCATCAGGTACATCTTGTCCCTGTTTCTCGATGGGAGTGCACTGGCCACTGCTTCTGCTTTCTAAACAAAATGAGCAGAATGACTGCAGCTGGAGGAGGAGGAATGCTTGCCTGGCACCCAGGCTTTGCCACCACAGCCTCCTCAGTTGCCCTGGGACTGCTTCCTGACCTGGCTGCAGTGAGTTGCAGGTAAAATGGATAGGTAAATGTTTCTTCCTTTCAATTTGTCATGAATCCCTTTCATTCATGCATTTATTCATTTAGGGATTCATGCCATAAGAGTTTTAGGTTTAGGGTTTTATTTGGGTTAATGTAGATTAAGTTTATAGTTGGTTTAAATGTTAGATTTAATATGGGCTATTACAAAGGGCTAGGAAGAGGCAGAGTGGCTGTTAAAGAATGCTCTTGTTTGTTAAGACTGGAATGTGGGGGAGGCTTGGTCTTCAAAGACTGGCCTCTGTGATGGGAGGGGGAACATAGCTACGTGGGGTTATGATGTTTGGTTTCTTATATTGTTATATGAGGTTATTTTTATGTTGGGGATGATGGAGTTTTATATTAAAGTTAAACATATATGCTGTTAAGTTTGAATATTCATTAAACCTGTTGTGACTCTAAGATCTGTGACTCAAGGCCACAGGTGCATTAGAAAGGATAAGGTGCCTGAGAACATACTGTAATTGTTTTGAAGAGCTTGCCAGAATTGTCGACGGGAGGACATCCCTTTGCGCAAATGAGATGTCCAATGAATTTGCTTTATTGGTCAACGGGGTGGGGTTACTTTATGAGGTTATAAAAACAATGTGTTTATGCTTTCCCTCATTCCTGACAAAAAAGTCACTTCTGTTGCATGTGTCTTCTTCTTCAATAAAAGCTCTTCCTTTTTCATAGTACTGCCTTTTGTGTTGCAAGAGGGGCTGCAACTGGGAGCCTGACACAATCTGTGGTTGCTCAAATCCACAGATACTGAACCTGCAGATACTGAGGGCCCATGATAACAATACGTGATGTGCCGTATTTATATTCAAACTGATACATGTTCATAAAACTGTATTGAATCATTCTGGTGTCTGATTTATACTGCCATAGGAGCTGATGAATCAAAATTTCAATTGTATTGATGTTTTCCGCCTTTAGCATTAACATTGATAAAACAATGTTCTGATCACTACAAAAAATGATCACTGCTACAATCCCATATCACCCCCTTGCCTTTACAAAGGCTATTAAGATGGATCTCTTCCAGCAGGCCTTTCCAGACTAGGCTAGATCCATGGGACTGCCTCCTCCTTCAGGATCGACATCAACATCGCAACCTGAGAGACATCCTCTCCTCCAGAAGAACACTCATTTCATGTGCCAATCTGCCCACAATTTTAGTGTATTCGCATCGGAATGTTTTAAAATTTTTGCTGTTTAATCTTTTTTATGGGTTGATTAACTTTTTTATTGGCGGGGAAGGTTGGGTTTTGGGGGGTTTTAATTTTATTTTTCAATTGTATGATGCTGTAATTTTATATTGTTGTAATTCGCTTTGATTCCATTGCAAAAAAGTGGAATATAAATAAATAAAAATGGTGGTATCCAGACGGGCGCAAAGTGCCAGCCTGGATACGCCTTTTACAGACACCCCGCAATCCTAGCATGTAAATGCGGCATTGTAATGGCGGCGCCTGTCTACATGGGCGCTGCCATTACGTCATGGCTGCGCGGCAACTGAACAGCGCGACGCAGACCTGGCATCCTGGCACCACTGTAGGGCGCTTGTGCCGCCCTTTCAGCGGTGCCAGAAGGAGCTTTGTTTTGGAGCTCCATGCGTATTGCTGGTGCGACCTTTAAACAGCCGCACCAGCAATCGCCAGCAATACAGAGATTCCCTGCTGCTGTCGGGCATGAAGCCCCAATGACACCCCTTTCCAGGCCACAGGGAAGTGGCATTTTGCTATCCATTGGCTCTCCATGTGTTCTGGACTTGAACTCCTAGAAGCCACATCCAGCACGGCTAATGGTAAAGGACTATAAGAATTGCAGTGCAAACTCCCAAGCGATTATGGGAGCTCTAGTCCACCCATCTGGAGGACCAAAGGCCCTCCACTTGCCAAATGAATGTTATTCTCCAATAGCCTTTTTCAGAATCTTAGTCACAGCCACTTGGCACATATTCAACTCTTGCCTGGGCCCAAAAATGCACCATGGGCTTCTTTAAACCAGGGTTTTGTCTTGTGCACAAGTCCATTCAAATGAAGGGGAACTTTGAAATCCACAGCCTCAGAAACAGGACAGGAAACTGTGTGGGGAAACAAAGTGGTCGCAATACAGTGGTGCAGGGGCTGATGGATCCGAATCTGATGGAGGTAATGGAGATGGAAAAGAAAAAAAAAAGTGGGACTTACCACCAAAATGGATTCCCAGTTCTGTGATGCTTTTAGATAATATTCCTCTCTAGAGCTTTCTCCCCCTTGATGAGTCTGTTGAAGGAAAATGCCTCCAAGTTGATCGTCTTGTATTTGCCATCCAGGATGAGCTCAGCTATGGCTTGGCCAACAGCTGGAGACTGCTGCAAGCCATGCCCACTGAAGCCGGTGGCAAAGTAGAGGTTTTCCACCAGCGGATGCAGGCCGATCACAGCGTTTTGGTCAAAAGTATTGTAATCATAGTAACCGGCCCAAGAACTCTTCACCTGTCAAGAAGTAAAACCAAGCTCCTGTCAATTACCCGTCACAGCCAATATCTACATATTATATTCTTTATATTATTATTATTATTTCCTTACCTGCCTCGCCATGGATCAAGACGAGGAACAACAACAAATCAACAAATTCTTAACAGTTAACAACACATATCAATTAAAAGAACAGACAAGGCACATGCATATTAAAATTATCCACATTTAAAATTCATAATTTAAAATTTACATTTTAAAATCATCTGGATAAAATCATACGGAAGAGACTGGTCTTTAATGCCGTCTTAAATTCAGACAGCATATTCAGTTGTCAAATCTCTTCCAGCAGGTTGATTTCAGGAAATATACTGCATAGGACCAGAGTCTACAGAGTGGACTGCAAGGGAGAAGGTAATCCTTTGGGTAAGCTGGATCTAAATCACATGAGGCTTTAAAGGTAACAACCAGCACTTGGTGCCTTGCCTGGAAACTAATTGGCAGCCAGTGGACTGATTTTAATATTGGACTCCTGGATGTCCAAATTTCTGTTGTGCCTTATTTTAACTGTATTGTTTTTTATCTTGCATTGTAAGCTACCTTGGGTCCCAAACTAGGACAAAAGGGGAGTGGGATATAAGTAAAAAGAACACCTCCACAGATCAACAATTGACAGGATATTGTTGATGAACTTAAAAGGCACAAGCAACACATTGTGTATTTTATACAAGTTAACTTCAAAAAATGCATTCTCAGAAATACAGTCATCTTGTAGCAATGCATATGCTTAGCTTATTTTCACATCTTCTATACTTTCCCTATTCTTTTCTTGCAACCATACTTTTAAACTGCTGGTCTATGACCACAATAAAAATGAACTGAACATATTTGTAAAATCATTAAAAACATTTTAAAGAAAAGAGACAACTGTTTTCCTAAATATAGCAGTGACACAGACCAACCTAACCCTTTGTATCATAGTATTCTGCTTAAATCTAGCCACCTCCTAGCTGAGAACACTTTTGAAAAGGAAGGCTTTTAAAGCTTCTGCCATTCATACCCTGACACTAGAGGGGAAAATAAAACAGAGCAGCCTTTAAAGAAAGTCTGGGCAACTTCAATGGCCCAGAGGACAGCACACAGAGTTGGCCAGGAAGGTGGGCCTGTACATGTCCATAGGGAGATTCTATTAATGCTTTGAGGTTAAACTGCTAAGGAAAAGAACAAGCTATAACTGTGCTCAACTCTCTGCAGTGCTACAGGGAATGAAGGCATATTAAAATGATTCTTCTAACATGTTCTTTTTCCTAGACCTCTCAAAAGAATCGTATCTATATGCCCACAGCAGAGTCACAGCATTGTATGTGTCACAGCAGAGCTGAAAGCTGCTCCTGGTTATTTTATCATGCCTGGGAAGTGTTAGGCTGGCACTGTGCTTTAAAAGGAAGTTTCAGAACAAGGAAATTCTTCAACCTCCTTCCATCAGATAGCTTATCATTACTTTACCTTCAAGGATTCAAAGCAGGGCACCCGGTGGGCCAACTTAGGCCAGACCTTCTCCTGAAAAAACTCATGATCTACAGCCAGGTCCTGGATATCTGGTTCTTCCTCCTGAGAAGAGAAAGCAGACATTGTAACCTAAACAGAAAAGTGTATATGAAGCACTAGAAAGTACAAGCTGTTCACATGAAGAATGCAACAGCTGAAAACCTTGCTTGTACCCTGAACTTCTCTTTGGTTCAGTTGCAAGGTAGGTCCTCCCAAAAGGATGGAGTGCAACTCACAGATAATGCCTAAGTCCCATGCAGCCTGAAACTCTGGTGCTTTGCAATTGCTAAAGATGCCATCAAGAATGAGACAGTGTGTGGTGTAGTGATTTCAGTGCTGGGTCTGGATGAAGAAAACCTTAATTTGAATCCTTTCACAGTCATAAGCTTACTGGGTGGCCTTGGTTTATTCAGATAAAGTCTAACCTACACCAGCACACACATATATGTCACCCTGAATCCTTTGATGGGTGAGTGATAAAGGGCTTTCGAAAATAGTAGGTGCTTTACAAATGAATAACAAAGGATAACAGCCAACAAGCCAGGTAAGTCCTGTAGCTTTGTTGTGAGATCACTTCCCTACATGCCAGCTATTGGAATATCTGTAGTGCTCCCTGTTCGGGCGGCTGCAGTGTTTTCCTTTAGATCAGCTCCTCATGAAACCACAGGAAACTCACTTCTGTGGGGCTTATGCCTCCAAGGTAGTTGCCACCCAGACCTTCCCTCCGGCAGTAAGCTCCTGTCGTGTCTATCAGAATGGGGCATGCCAAGCCAGGCCCATCCGGACAGTGCCACACATAAACATACCTAATGGGGCAAGGACAAAGAGATATTTGATCCAGCATTAAACAAAATAGCCAAGAACTAGGTTAATTGACAAAATGCAATTTCCAACCTTATTTTATTTATTTATTGCATTTCAAAGATTCATATCCTGTCTTCCTCCCTCAATGGGATTCTAGGTAGGTGTAATTCTTTGTTTATTTACGGATTTCACATCCTGCCTTTCTCTTGGTGTGTGACGCAAGGTAAATCTTTTTTGCAGCTAAAGCAAAAAGAGATATTTTATGTATTACATAGCCATTGGTAACTATCAGGAAAAAAAAAAAACCTGAACTAATTCTACAAGACAGCATCCATTTCCATAAGTCAGCAAGGGTTTCAAAACAATCTCTTAGGCTCTATACAGACAGCCAAAATAAAGCTGTTTCGAGTCACTTTGGAGGTATGGTGTTTCAATGATGCATGCGTTCGAAGAGTCTGGAAGCTGCACCAAAGCTGCACTCCAGTCCTTAGGACTGGAGCCTGGCTTTGGTGCGGCTTCTGGACTCTTAGGACACAAGTATCATTGAAACACCATACCTTCAAAGTGACTCGAAGCAGTTTTATTTTGGCTGTCTGTATCAGGCCTTAGGTTCACATGTTCACAAGGAAGCAAGAGCTAAGAAGGAAGCATGAGAACAGAGCCTGAACACAATAAAAGAACTTCTGCCTTTTCAGAGACCAAAATAACAATTTTGATGGCAACTTCTAAGTTTAGGGTCCATGACAAGAAGAACAGAATCCAGTCCCAAAAGAACATGGCTTTTGTGACTTCTGGCTGTTGCAAAAATATTTTAAAGGGATGTGCTGTTTTTTGCTTACCATTATTATAACTGCTTTTTAAATTGTTGTAAACTAATATTTTAATATAATAGCTTATTTGATGTTTAACTTCATGTTATGCCTCACTTTAGCTGTATTCTGTGTAACAGCAAGTCACCTTGAATCCTTTACATTACAAAAAGCTGATGTAGGCTTGATCTGATAATAATAATAATAATAATAATAATAATAATAATAGAATTTATTTATACCCCACTCAATCACTAGGAATCCAGACGGCTTACAACAGTAGGGAAATACAAAGCAATAGCAATAAACAATAACAATACACATAAGATAATAAAGCAATATAACATAGCACTACATAGCAAAAAACATAACAACAACAGTAATATTGTAGCAATTCAATAATGACAAAAGCCTAACACTGATTATTACATTCAAATCAATAATTATAAAAAAAAATCCCCATTTCCAACCCCTCATTGGAAAAAATAACAAGCAGATGCCAATAAACAATGAAATAATAAAGGAAATACAGTACAAGTTACAACTTTACCGTCAATGAAATTACAATAAAAGAATTACAATCTAACAACCTGAAAAAAGGGGAGACTAATAATTAGCAACAAGATAATGTTCTTCTTAGTATTGCCCGAGGCTTTATAGACCAACGCCCAAGCTGAGTTGGTCCAGGGCTGGAGGAGGGGGCAGGATGTTAAAGAGCCCTTGATAGATATTGATAGATATTGCAGCTCAGCAACATCTGGAGCAAACTCTATCCTGACTTAGGAGAATAAAGATCTTGTCATGTGTAGCAATGCAGAACAGAATGGAAGAAATGGATACTCTAGCCCTTAACCCATAAGACAATCGCATGTATTCTTGTCCACCCACCACTATCTCCCAAATCTAAGCATCCAAATATATACCACTGCTGAGACCAAAGAGGCACATTAAATGTGGTCTTCAAAATATTATAAATGTTGTCTTTAACCACACCTTTTCTTGGGTTCCACTGGAAGCTTGACCCCAGATACTGAGTCTGGAGGCCCAGTCCCAATACCAGCCATCTCTGCCACTCTGCTTGACCAGGCTCCTGCTGCATTCACCACTAGGGAACACTGTATTGTGGCATACTCAGTACTGTTGGGCATCTGGACCTAGATGGTGATACAGGAGGAAAGAACTCATAACTTTTTCACTTGGTACACAGAAGACATCTAAGAGTGATGATGCCTTCCGGGCAAGAAGAAAGCAAGCAAGCAAGCAAGCAAGGGAGATAATCTAAGATTCATGAATTTCCACCAGAAATTCAAGCATTTGCTGCTCCATGAAAGTGGTAGATGACATTCCAATGTATTTCTTATTTTTCCTTCTCACCGAAAAAAGTGGTATTGCTACTTTCAAGCCAGGCCTATCTTGTTTACTATAAACCTCCTTTTCAAATCACAACTTCACTTGAAAAGTACTCCCCAAGAGACTAGTTGAACAGACACAAGGAACGCTGCTGTGACATCAGTCTATGTTCAGTGTACACATATGGCAGCCTAAAACTGAACTCAATGTTGGCTGACAGTGAGGAAGGGTGATCAGGCCTATGGGAAGTAGACCACAAACAGTCAATGACAATAACAGTATCCATGTAGCTCCCTGTGACCGAGGCAGCCTTACCTCTTCCTAGAGTCAAGAAAGCAGACAGGTAAGCAGGAATGAAGCTTGCCTTGAGACCAGAGTCAAGCCTATCCTTGTACAAAACTGGCCCTTAAAGTGTCTGCAACCAATGCAAAATGCATCTCACACCTATGTTTTGACACAACCAGAACTTAGAGGCAATAGTGAGTTACATATTAAAAACTTCCACTCAAGCCCAAAACAGACAGCCAAACAGAGCAGCGGGAGATTGTGCTGTTGCTCTTTGCCTTGGAGCTGCAGAAACCACATGTGCCCGGTCCTAATCCGGGCAGCTGCCGTGGTCCTGAACCGAGCCACCAGAAGGAATGAATTTTACCCACTCCTTCTCGACCCGCTTCTTTGCAAATGACACAGCCTCAGAACAGCTTCAGGCTGCGTTCAGGGCGTGCATCATGTAAACAGTGTGCTCCCAGCATAGTGTGAAGCTGTGCCATTTTGCCTGTGTATATTAAAATAGCCCAAGTATGACTTACATTAACATTCATGATACGGGAGTAATTAATATACTCTCCATCATCTGTCACCATTGCTTTGGCATCTGAAGTGAAAGCTGAAGGGGTCAGAAAACATATAGAAATAGCTGTAGTTAGATTTTAGTGGGAATGAAGGTGCATGATAGCAATATCAAGAAAGGAAGAACTCACATGTCACTTCACCACAGCTCTGATAGACACCCATAGATATTGCTTTGCTTCGGAAGGCATTCAAGAGGCTCCAAGGGTCAAACCAGCCCTCATTTTCTAAGCCTAAAGGGAAAGACAGCATAAGACACCTGAAAGAAATTCTGGTATAGACTCACAATGGCTAAGCACTTAAATCACCTGCAAATTCCAAAGTACTCTAGATATATGCTCAGAGGATCAAACAGAATTAGAGTAGCATTTTTACTTGTCTTTCCTAACAGAGATGCTCGAGACAGACAAGGTATATAAAGTTTATAATATTTTGTGGGTTTTTCAGGCTATGTAGCCATGTACAAGAAGTTTTTTTCCTGTTTCACCAGCATCTGTGGCTGGCATTTTCAGAGAATAATGGCACGGAAGAGTTTTATATAAAGTTTCACATAAAACAGGAATGGGGAACATGTGATTCTACAGATATTACTGGACTGTTGTTCCTAATATTGGATCTGTAGTCCAGTGCTGGCTAGAAGTGATGAGAATCACTGTTCAACATCATCAAGGCTTCATGTTTCTCATTCCGCTAAAACAGGTACGTATGTCACTTTACACACTCTTGGGAGCAACCTGAATCAAGTTTACTCTTACCTGTCCAGAATATCCTGAAGTTGTCCCTTTGTGGCAAAATACAATGTGATAGTACTGAGAAACAATTTGACCATGCAAGTTTAGCTATATGATAGTAAAATGGGGGTAACAAACAGGAAGGTGATAATGTGTCCCCAAGGAAGAGTACAGTGTCAACTTGGCAACTACCAGGAATAATAATCAGGCTTTCATGGCTATTCCCACTCACTTTCATAGGAAAATCACACAACATTATCTTTTGCCCTCTGACCCTTTACTCGATTTAACAGTGCCAAGGCTAGTGTTAGGGCAGACAGGAATTTAAGAGTCCAGTACCACAGGATGCCAATGCCACACCATCTGTATTCATCCATGGATATTTCTTTTTTAGTTGTGCTGGTGAAAGCAGGGACACCTTTGCTCCTTCCTTCCTGAAAGAAAACATTAAAGAAGTCTTATGAAAATGTGAATTTCTGGAACCTTGGGAAACTATCACTAAGAGAAAAGACTTGCAGTGGTTAATCAATGCAACCATCAGCTAAACAGTGGCTCCCATTAAGGAAAACAGGGGAGGGGGGCATGTTATTTTCAAAGTCACAGAAAGGATACTTGTGAAGGGAAGAGGCGGGCAGGCTCAGGGATTCATTCATTTATTCATTTCTAGCCTGCCTTTCTCCCAAAAAGGGACTCAAGTTGGGTCACAATTTCTGCTTTGCAGGAGGTCCTGTGAGAAAGGGTCCAACATTGACACCTGTCTCTGACAGACAGCAGATAGGGAAATGATGGCAGTCAGATAGGGCACAGATGGCCTACAGATAGGGAAAAGAATGCAGAGAGAATGGGGAAAAGTTGTAATGGAGCTAGGACACTCTGTCAGGGAAGGAATTGAATAGGGTTTTGGGAAGCTGTAAATGCTTAAATAGTGCAAGGGCTAATATCCGATCTAAGCTATGTATCCATGAACTTCTACTTCTTTTTTCTTTTTTACAACTGTGTCTGGCTGTTTCTGTTACGTTTTGATGGAGAGCCTCATCACACTTATCAGAATGAACCCCCCGAACAAGACATCGACTGGATCCCTTTGAGGCCTAAGGACCCAATCCAGGAAAGGATGTTGAGGGAAAAGGGCAAGGTCAGTGACAGGAGCCTTAGGGTTGGAACTGTGGAGTCAACCTAGAGAGGGGATCCATCCGCTACTTTTTAAACAGAAGGTGATTTAGACATTTTACATGACAAAAACCAACATAAATCGGCAAAGAAGGGAAACAGATTTCAACCTCCAATTTTCATTTATCCTCTAGATTTATATCCTGCCTGTTCTCCAGTCACCTCATGCATATATGATGCTTCTCCCCACATTAACAGGGTTGTTGTGACAATAATGGGGAGTGGGGAGTCATGGAAACATTAGCGTCTCTTAAGAGGACAAGCCTGATTTTGCAAATGGAAATGGATGCTCACAACCTCCACCAACCCCTAGGGACAAAAGTAATAGCGGCGACAGTTAGCCTGTAGCTAAGAAAAGCAGTGGTAGGAAACAAGTTGAAGACCATCATTCCATCTTCTTTAGACTACAGTTTCTATAGCTTAAAAACAGAGAACCATACAGACTATCACAACGGAAAGGAACAGAGAATTTGGATCTTGCAAACCAGGCAGCGCTCTCTATCAGGAGCCATAGTGGATTAAAGACCAGACATAATAAGAAGAACATGACATTGCTCTTGACCTCCTGCACTCAGACATCCAATCCAGTGCCTCTTCTCCCCTCAGCCTCCTTCACTTATCCAGTTGTTCCAGTGTCATACCTTTGAACTTGCACATTCTCCTCAAGCACTGCAGCTTTTTCATCTGAAGCCAGGAAAAGATAGCCAGAAGGATTAAACTGAATATCTACAGGTGGCTGGCCGACAACATGAAGGTATTCCTGTAAAAAAAGGATAGTGCATTTCCTTTCCAAGGTCCACTACCTTCAGGCAGAAATGAAGTGGGAACTTAAGTAATGTATTCAGCATTGATACAACCCCTTTCCAGAGGCTACTATAGGTGAAGACCTAGGACAGAACAGTAGCTTCTAAAGGTAAGACCTGACCTGCTTCCTATGTCACAGTGTGAACAATCTAAGAATATTTACTCAGAAGTAAGCAACACAGTATTCAGTGGAATATTCTCTACCAAG
Organism: Sceloporus undulatus; assembly: GCF_019175285.1. Classification (NCBI taxonomy): domain Eukaryota; kingdom Metazoa; phylum Chordata; class Lepidosauria; order Squamata; family Phrynosomatidae; genus Sceloporus; species Sceloporus undulatus. The sequence continues at coordinate 145,737,452 of NC_056527.1, read as the reverse complement.
AAGCAATACACCAACAAAGCTACTTTGGACTACAGCTTTGACAATTGTGCTATGGATCACATTTTGGGAGGTGAGTTATAAATTAAATGAACAGAATGGGCATTACAGGGGAGCTAACAAAGCCTGGATGGTTTATGCAAGAGAATAGGCAAATGTAAGAATTACAGTGCACCCGCTCCATACGCCGCTTCCTGTTTACGGAGAAGCTGCATCACCATTAAATTATTGGTGCACGCGCACCACACCACCTCAAGCACAAGCCCCATATTGAATGGGGCCTCAGCTTATGCACGATTTGCCTTACGCCGGGGGAGGGCAAAATGGATCCCCCGCATAAGGCAAGGCTCCACTGTTTTGTAGTTATGAAAGAAGAAAGATCCATTTCAAGGAAGAACAGCTTTTGAAAAGCCTGTATTGTAACATTCCCAACAGCATGAAAGCATGTAAATTTGGCCATAAACTCATATAGGATTAAGTTGCTATCTCTCCAGCCTTTTGTAAATCCTACAACACTCTTAAAGCCAGATCTTACATGCCTAAGATACATCCCATTTGGATTACTGCGATGTGGGGCTGCCTCTGAAAACTGCTCAGAAACTTCAGCTGGCACAAAGAGCTGCAACGAGGTTGTTAACCGAAGCTGGCTACAACTTCCTTGTCACAACAGCTCCACTGGCTGGTGGCCCATTTCTGGACACAATTCAAAGTGCTGTTTTGACCCATGAAGCCCTGTAAGGCTTGGATCTAGGTTATTTAAGGGCCACGTATCTCCCTTTAGGAGCCCTAAAAGCACTGAGACCATCAGGAGAGGCCTTCTCTCTGTCTCTGCCAAACAAGAGAGAGGGCTTCTTGGTGGCTGCTCCCAGACTCTGGGACTTCCTCCCCAGAGAGGAAGGTTGCCCCCGTTCCGGCTTTCCTTTCAGCAGCAGATAAAAACAACATTATGCACCAGGTTTCTCAAACTTTGTTGCCGCCGCGGCGGCGTTTTTGAAAGGGGATGGGCCAGGTGAGAGCGGCCCCTCATAAGCCGGCTCGCCGGCCCCCCCGGAGAGGACGCCACCCGCCCGTCCGCTTCCATCTGGGCTGCGGCCCAAGGGACTCCCTGCTGCCCCGGAGGACGCCGCTGCCTTTTTCCACCTGGCAGCGGCCCGGTGAGGACTCTTTGTTGCCGCCGTGGTGGCGTTTTTGAAAGGGGAGGGGCCAGGTGAGAACGGCCCCTCATAAGCCGGCTCGCCGGCCTCCCCGGAGAGGACGCCGCCCGCCTGCCCGCTTCCATCTGGGCTGTTGCCCAAGGGACTCTCCTTTACCCCTATACCATCGGGGAGGAGCGCCAAGGACAATTGCCTGGCGCCGCCGTTGCGGCCTTTTTGGAGGGAGGGAATTTGAGAGGGGGGGTGCAGGTTTTACTGTCAGGGGATTGTTTTTTGCATTGTATTATATTGTTTTTTCTGCATTATATTATGTACTGTAATTTTACATTGTTGGCATTGTATGGTATTGTGTACGGTTTCCTCTGTGCATTGTTTGCTTTGTATTTTGAGATTTTGTTGTAAGCCGCCTTGATCACACCCTGTGGGGTATAAATAAAACTAATAATTAATAATAATAAACTGACTATGGTTGGATTTTAAATGTTGTTCAAGGTTTGTACAGAGTTTATAATAAATTAAAATTTTTAATCTGTAATGTTTTTGAATTTTTTCAAATGGTTTTTTAAAAAATAATTGTTTTTTTCAACTTTGTATCTAAATTTTAAGGGTTTGTATTGTTTTTAACTTGTACTGTTTTTACATTTTGTTAGCCATCTTGAGTCTCTTTATCGGGAGAAAGGTGGGATAGAAAATAACAACAACAGTTTAAAAGAGATCAGACTATAACTAACATATAGAGAGCTGAACCTGTTCTTGGGAGGAGGCATCTCAACAGAGCTATTCCATTCATTTGACTCCCAGAACAACTGAGTCAACTAAAACAGAAGCAGTTCAGCATAGACCCCAAGGGCCCTGATCCAGTCCAACCCCATTCTGCCCTGCAGGAAATCTCAATCAAAGCATCTCAATTGAAAGATGGCCACCCAGCCTCTGTTTAAAAACCTCTAAGGAAGGAAATGACAAAACTCCCACAGGGCAGAGCTGCAGCATCAAATATACCTGATCATTCGTGGGAGCTTCTGTAGTTTAGGAGTTACAGATTAACCACTTATCTGGGCATCTGGCCATCACTGTATTCCTGACTAAGGATCTATAAGCACACAATGCCATGCTTCCTCCTCTGAGGTGAGGCGATGGCCCATTTGCTTGTTCCATGGAATCTGATGGGGGGCTGTCAGAAACAACTGAAGCAGGCAAATAGCAAACACATAAGTGAAGTTCTTCAACTCCAGCAATCTCACAAAAACTGAGCCAGTATGACATACGTCGATTAGGCGCAAGAAGTTTGCTGAGAACAGGCTCATCTGGATATTTTCTGGCATTGAGTACTGCTGCCGTATCCCCCCGACAGAGAGAACTGTGGATGCTTTGGGGTACTATAATGAAAAAGAGAGAAAAGGATGTGTCACTTACGGTACAATTAAATACTCTGGGTAATGTAATACATTAATACAGAGTAAAGGCAGGAAAGAAGGAAAAAGAACTGTGGGAAAACTCCACTGGTAGCCAAAGTAAAGAATCCCCACATCTTGCTGTGATGCCTTAATAACCATGCTAACTGATACATTCTTTACCACTTCGATAGCCTACACTGAAAGGTGGCCTTGACAAGGGATTATATTTTTGCCTATCCCTTCATGCAAGGCAATATACATGGTTTTCTGTCCCAGTCCTGTCAGGTAGGACAGGATGAGAGCTCAGGTAGGCCACAATAACTGGCCCTAAGTCAACCCACAAGCTTCAAGGCTTAAGGCATTTCCAGAGAGATGGGGGTGCTAAACTACCAAAATAAAAACAAGACTCTTGTGGTGACTTAAAGGCTTAATTGCTTTTCTTTACTAACATATGATTTGTGAGACTTTAAGGTCCCAGAAGACTTTATTCTCTTGGGGCTGAGCAGGCAATCCCAGCCAGTGATCCCTTCTCCTGGGCCAACAGCCCAAAATGCAATGCATTATTTACAGGAAGAAAATAAATAAAGCATTAAAATTCAACAGTTAGCAATTAACATTCAACCATTAAAATTAATTAATGACTAATTAATCAAAGAGATAGTATGGAGGAAAATTAAATTTTGAAGGGTACTACAAACGAAATACATGCATTGTTATAAAGAGAAAGAGGAATAGCTTAGGAAAACATGGGAGGATGCTTAAGCACAAACCATAAATATCCAAGAATGGGAAAATAATAATAATAATAATAATAATAATAATAATACATTTTATTTATATTTCCCGCCTCTCCCTGCGGATCAAGGCGGGATTACAACCGATAAAATCAAACGATACAATTACACAGCCCATACTACATAATATAATCAATTAAAACATGCTAAGATACAATACAATAATTAACGAAGCCAAATCGTCATCTGTTTCTGTACTGTTGAATCAGGTGTTAAAAAATTCTATAAGATCCACTATAAAAGATCAGGCGGATAGGCCCACTGGAAGAGAAAAAACTTGGAGTCATCGTCATTTTAAAAACTGATCTATACAGATAAGGAGAACTGTTATAAATTAGTTTGGAGGTAAATACTACTTCGATAGACTTATTCAAGGATGTGTTGGAGGAGTTGTGAAGAAACTGGTACCTATATTCATAAGTGGTTGTAGAGCTGTAAAGAAATTTTGGCAAATAGTATTTAAAGAGATAACAGAAATTGAGTTAGAAATATGTCCAAGGATAGAATTGTTATCCATATATGATAAGATTAATTGCACCCAGGCTATGAAGGATTTAATTAGAAATTTACTAACCGCAGCAAAATTATAGCAAAACAACAACAATAATAATAAATAAATAAAAATAAAAATAAAAAATGGAAAATTCAGGAAGATCTGCAAATACAAGATTGGTAAAAAGAAGTACGGCAAATGGCAATTAATGATAAATTAACATGGGGAATCAAAATCAGAGAAGGAATAATGAAAAGGAATGATTTTGATGCACTATAGAAGATCTTTGTAGAAAAGGTCTTAGTAAAAGAGGAAGGTAACTCCACAAGAAGAGTTACAATTTTGGAGAGTAGAATAACATGAAGATACTAAGCTCTGAGGATGGGCTGCACTTTGTTATAGTGATAAGTTAATTTAGTGGAATTATGAATATTATATTTTGAAAAAGGATAGAAATAAGAATGATGGTATCAATATTCTTTTGAAAACTATTGGTTTAATTAACAATAAAAGGTTTAATATGAATAAGATTTAGTTAACAGAATTAAGAATAGATAATTAGTGTGATTTAGAATGTATTGTATAAGATTTTTTTCCTTCTTCATTTTATGTATGTTATATTATTAATAAAAAATTATTACAAGGCAATTAATGACAGAAATCGAGAGCCCACCATTTCCAAGCGCGGCGGGTCACTCACACTGAGGTCCCTTTCGACCACTACCACGCGGATGGCCCCACTCCTTGGTTCGTTCCTCTTCAGCCAGTAGGCCACTGACCACCCGATCACCCCTCCGCCAACAATGACCACATCCGCCTGTTCGGGAGGCAGCTCTCTCCAAACAGGCAAAGGGCTCCAGTCGCTGCCAGGAAACGCCTCCTTCGCCTTCTTGCGGAACTTGTCCAATTCCTTTGGCAGATCTGAGAAGCGTGACAGAGGGTTACCTAACTGTGCTCAGTCACTTAGTCATTGAAAGCCTTGATCTATCACCTGCCACCTTCTAGGGACCTCAAGGTGATGCACAACAAGTCAAAATACACAAAAATTTCTAAAAACAGACTGAATTAACTTCTTAAGGACAATTTAGAAACAGGTAGAAAAGATATCTAGGGAAGCCACTCCAGGGCTGGGCTGAAGCTAACAAGGTGAATTTCAGCAGGGAGAAATGTAAGGTCCTACACCTGGCAGGAAAAAATGAAATACGCAGATACAGGATGGGAGACACCTGGCTAAACAACAGTTCATGTGAAAGGAACTTTGGAAACTTGGGCATTTTGTGGCATGGTGGCAGCGATACTAGGGTTAGGAACCACACACCAACTGCACGTTCCCTAACCCTAGTATGGACTGGAGCACTAATGGTGGCTTCCCGTGTACATGGGCACCGCCATTGTGACGTAAGTGCCACGCAACATCTGCTTGGCTCTGCACAACGCTTATGTCTGCATGGCACCACGTGTCACTTATGTCACGAGTACGCCAGTGGCGCACATGCAACATCACTCCTGCACCATAAAAAGAACTTGGAAATACCAGGTTCATTTTACACCAGAGGGAAGCCTCTGGAGGGAAATAGGCCTCCAGCAGGCCATCCCTTTGGGGCAGCCTGTACCGCACCTTAGTAGACCACAAGCTGAACATGAGTCAGCAGTGTAATGCAGCAGCCACGGAAGCTGCTGCATTGTATCAACAGAAGTACAGTGTCTAGATCAAGGGAAGTGACAATACCACTGTATTCTGCTTGGATCAGGCCTCACCTGGAACACTGTGTACAGTTCTGGGCATCTCAATTCAAGAAGAATGTGGACAAGATGGAGGGTGGTCAAGATGGTGAGAGGTCTGGAAGCCATGCCCCATGAGGAGCAGCTTCGGGAGCTGGGAATGATCGGGGGGATCATGACAGTCATGTTTAAATATCTGTTGGGCTGTCATTTTGAAGAGGGAACAAGTTTAATTTCCATGTCTCCAGAGACTAGGACAAGGAGCAGTGGATTCAAACTACAGGAAAAGAGATTCCACCTAGATCTGCAGAGGAACCTCCTGATGATCAGAGTTGTTTGACAGTGGAACACACTCCTTCCTCAGAGATTATAGTGGCGTCCACTTCCTTGGAGGTTTTTAAGCAGAGGCTGGATGGCCATCTGCTGGGGATGCTTCAATTGCAAGTTCCTGCATGTCAGGACTGGATAGCTCCTGTGGTCTCTTCCAACTATGATTTCTAGTTCCTCCACTATTGTTTTATGATCGATATCCAATACATTCTATCTTTCCGACACATCCACATGTGGGAGTATGTTCTTGGATTTTGTGCACATTTCAGTCACTTCTTGAACCTTTATACATTTTAGCCATTCTGTATGGAGCCAAATGCCACCTTAGAAACATTTTATAATTGTTTCCCTTATAAATCTTGATAATCCATATCCATGGAGTATATTTATTCTTTCTTTCTATGTTTTTCTCATTGATCCAGATTTATTTTACCTATATTCTGAGCCCATTTTATCATACTATCTCCCATTTCATCATATATTTTTGTATTCTCTCTTCTTATTCTGTATTTCAAAGTTTTTGTATAAAATATCCACACATCTCAGCTTTACTTGTAAAACTGTAACAACAATTTCCTTTTTTAGATTTTCTTGCTGTTTGTCTCACTTTTTGAACAACTTTCTCATTCTGTAATAGTTTTTCATCTAGTATCCATATGTATTCATTATTCTTCTCTTTTACCTTTAACCATATTGGGCTGTGGTTTGATATAGTTCTTGGCAATAAACCCATTTTAATGATCTTGTAACCTATTATCTATCTGAGATAATGACTTCTGACTTTCGAAGGTATAATATTTTGCATAGTCACATTATTTGGTAAGGAACCCAACAGTGTGTACTATTGCCACAGTTCCAGCCACCACCAAAAACTCATCAAGCATTGGAGTTGTTGCCCAAATCTGGGCTATTGCATCTTCAATTCTGCACTTTGGATTTCATGCGCTGTTCCATCCTACAGCCTTCCAAGGGCAAACCTTCCTAGTGTCAGCAACATAGACCTTTGAACGCAAGAGCATGCAAATGGTTGATCATTTCCTACAATTTACTCAGCTTTAAACTCTATTAATAAGATAGCAGACATTTTTAATACTGTAAGAATGGAAATGCCCAGCCCTGGAAATCTTGGCAGTGGCTTTATGAAGCCAAGCTGGGAAAGAGTGAGAGAGAGAGGTTTAAAGTCTAACAGTGGCTTTGCAGTGGGATTGACTTCCATGTAGGAAGGAGGCCTTGGCTTCCCAGGTCTTGCCTCAGCCTTTGCTAGTGGCATAGGGACACCATGGAAGATTTTAAAACATTAAATGTTTCTTCATTTCAATGTTCTGATACTGAACCCCAGATATTGACTCAACATGTTGATTGGGGATGAGAGAGATAGAAGAGCGTGCAAACTTTCGAATTATTAACAGAATATGGACTTTGAAATGCTTTTTACCCAGTGAGCTCATCATCACTGGAATAAGGCCCAATGCATTTAATTTCATGGATTTTGTGGGTTTTTCGGGCTATGTGGCCATGTTCCAGAAAAGTTTCTTCCTGATGTTTTGCCAGCATCTGTGGCTGGTATCTTCAGAGAATGCTTGCCTGGAAAAATTGGGTCTATACAGTGGTGCCTCGGGTTACGAAAATAATTCGTTCCGCGGCACCGTTCGTAACCCGAAAAGCCTTCGTAAGCCGAAAACCCATAGGCGCTAATGGGGAAAAAAGCCGCGGCTCCATTTAAAACAGCGCCGGAGTTTTTCGTAACCCGAAAAAACTTTCGTAACCCGAAACAATCCCTATGGGATTTATTCGTATCCTGAAAAATTCGTAACCTGGGTATTTCGTATCCCGAGGTACCACTGTATATACTGTGTGAGCCTGGGAATGCAGGAGCGATTTGCATGTGTATTGTTCTGTGCTAATAGCAGGCCTCAGCTTGAGAGGCTAATGCAAACGAGGATTAATGTCTGCTAATTGGTGATCATGATCTGCTGGGAAAGCCCCTGACTCTGAATGGTTTCCCATTTGCATTTGCTGAGTCCTAATTTTGCTATTCCTCAGGACTGGTAGCCATATTTTGTTCAGTTTAAGGGTTTCTTCTTTCTGGTTGAAGTTTATCCAGATGTTTGTGGATTTCAATGGCTTCCCTGTGCATCCTGACATGGTAGTGGTTGGCATGGTCCAGAACTTCGGTGTTTTCAAACAGTATTTTATGCCCAGGATGGTTTGTGGCATGTTCTGCTACTGCTGATTTTTCTGGCTGGCCCAGTCTGCAGTCAGGGACGTAGCTAGGATTTTAGGAAGGGGGGGGTCCAGACTAAGTGCCACCATTATAATGGGGCTTGAGTGCGGCAGCACAGCAGCACACACCATTCATTTTTCTAATGGAAGGGGGGGTCTGGACCCCCAGATCCCCCCCCCCCCCCGGCTACATCCCTGCTGCAGTGTCTCTCGTGTTCCTTGATTCTTGTTTGCACACTGCGTTTGGTGGTTCCTATGGAGACTTTCCGCAGCGCTTCCTGCGACTATGAGAGGGTCTCTCTAGTCTTTGGCTGAGCAAAGCATTTGCTGGATTTTCTTCATCAGTTTGTAAACCATTTGCAGGTTGTGCTTCCTCACCACTTTGCCTATTCTGTCTGTGACTCCTTTGATGTATGGTAGAAATACCTTCCCTTTGGGTGGCTGCCTGTCTTCACTCCTCTGGGTTTTCCTGGGCCTGGCAGCCCTTCTGATGTCTGAGCTGGAGTAACCATTGGCCTGTAGAGCCCGGTTCAGATGCTTCAGTTCATCTTCCAAGAAGTGGAATTAATTTCAGTCTGCAATCACTTTCTCTACGTTAGCTTAAAACAACATATAAACCACACTTACTGCTACTTCCTTGCAGGTTCTTTAAAAGCAGCTTTTCCTGGAGAAAAAACTTATGATCTCTAAAGCTTACAGGAATTGTGTTTTGTGTCACCTTACATACTTAATGCATATAATACACTGCAGTTACTTACTTACATACCCATGTAGAAGTCTAGAAACTTTAGTCAAAAAACTGACCCCAAAAACCTGGGGTCTTATCCACAGGTCAATGTGAACATTGTATTTCGGCTCAGAAAAGGGAACATCCCTGGTGCTTGGCAAAAGTGCCATGCGTCCTGGAGGCAATGCCTGCCCTGTGCTCTCTCTCCCATCCAGGCTTCAGGCTGAGCACAAACAGTTATGCCTGCCAGAATTTTGTAGGTGCTTTAGCATTGTTTCCCTTTGCTTCATCATTTAGATTCTTTGTTGTACGTCCCTAAGTTTTACCCTTGGCTTCCCATATCAAAATCCTGCCCTCCTCTTATACACAAAGTCGACTTATAGTGAGATATATGCAGTATAGAATCAGAGTTGGAAGAGACCCCAAGAAGGGCCCTGATCCAGTCCAAGCCCCTTCTTCTCCATGCAGGAACTCTCAGTCAAAGCATCCCCATTGACTGATGGCCATCCAGCCTTTGTTTAAAGATCTCCAAGGAGGGAGACTCCACCAAAATCTTCATTGAGGGAGTGTGTTCCACTGTCAAACAGCCCTTACTCTCAGGAGGTTCCTCCTAATGTTGATCTGGAATCTCTTTTCCTGGAGCCTGCATCCATTGCTCCACTGGGTCCTATTCTCTGGAGCAGCAGAAAACAAGCTTGCTCCCTCCCCAATATGGCATCCCTTCAAGTATTTAAACAGGGCTATTATCACATCACCCCTGAACCTTCTTTCCTCCAGCTAAACATCCCCAGCTCCTCGAGTCTTTCCCTTAGGTTTCCTTCCATGTATCTTTGTACTCTTCTACGGAAAGGGAAGGGAAGGGAAGGGGGGTTATGCGTTCACAGATCGCAACGGAGGGCTTCTAAATCGCGTTGGGTTTTCCGTTCGCCTGGCTGCATTCACACTGAGAGAGAACCCGCTTCGGGAGCGCCTTTCAAAGCCCCGCCCCCTGCTCTCGCCTTCTGGGCCTCCGAGTTGGTTAAGGCGCGGAGCGGAGCTGGGCACAGCCTCCCACAACCAACTCCGAGGCCCAGAAGGCGAGAGCAGGAACAGGGCCATGAGAAGCGCTCCCAAACCGGGTTCCCTGTCTATGTGCCCGGGCCCTGCGCTTCCCACCTCGGAAAGGGTCGTAACGCCGCGGGGCGCTAGTACGAAGCGGCCTCCGAAGCTCCGTCAGGGTCGGAGAATGCAGCGCCGCTGGATGCGGTCCTTCTCCTCGTGTTGCCGACAAGAAAAGACGCACGCTCTGCCTGCGTAGCATCCTTCCTCTACCCTCCGCCAGCTCCTCCTTCTCCAAAATGAAAGCTTCGCCTCAGGGGCGGCCTTTTTATACCCCACGGGAAGCCACGCCTATTTCCTCCCTTCCGCTCTTATTGGACGCGCCCTCCCGAAATACCCCCTCCCTCAGCACCACCCTCTTTTTAACTAGACTCCGCCCCCCATTTTGGACCAATCCGCCGCCACATCGCCTCCTTGCTCGCCACGCCCCCTCCCTGAGGCAACTCAGCGTTGGCATACCTTCCCCTCTTCGCTTCGCACCCACAAATCAATGACTACGCGTCCCGCTGACGTCATCCTAACCCCGCCCCCGAGGCCGACGTAGCCGCACTACTCGCCGCTCTTGCCCAAGTCTCTATGGTCCTCGGAACGTTGCGCGGTCCAATCACATTCTCCCTTTTCGACGCGGTCCCACCTCTTCCTAACACGAGCCGCTTCCGGCGGAAGTGAGCCAAACGGCTGAAGGCTAATGTGACGTGGGCTGGTTCCCTGTCGCCCCTCGGTCTCCCTTTCCCCCGGCGCCAGGCCCGGAGCCCCGGCGGCGCCATGCTCGACTTCTTCACTATCTTCAGCAAGGGAGGCCTGGTGCTCTGGTGCTTCCAAGGGGTGCGGGGCCCCGCGGCGGCGGCCTGCACGGCGCCCGTCAACGCGCTCATCCGCTCGGTCCTGCTCCAGGTGAGCCCCTCGCCTCGCCTCCCTCGGGGCTGGGTCTCTCTTCCAAAACACGCCCAGAAACAACCATAGCCCAGTTCGAGGCCGCTTGGGCTGCTCTGGATCAGGGCTAGGGAACCCTGGGAGTTGTAGTTTGTTATGGCAGCAGAGCTCCCTCTGGCGGAGAAGGCTCCGTGCCTCACAGAACTACACTTCCCAGAATTCCCTGGCACTGAGCGGTTAAACCGGCCTCGAACTGGCTCCGTCCTGCTGCAGTGTGCTTCGGGTGTCTGGCGGCGGCCTTTGGTCGCCCATCTTTCTCCCCGTTGGGACCCAAGGCAGCTCACAATACACACACACACACAACGAAACAATACCCTAAGAAGCAGTTAAAACAATCCATCAGTCTGTAGGTCTTGGAATTAGATGGCATCCCAAAACAATAAATACTAATGTTAGGATTGTTCATGCTATCAGATTATTATTATTATTATTATTATTATTATATTTATTGATTTATAATCCTGCTCCTTTATTATTGTTGTTCTTCATGATAATAATAATAATAATGTGATTTGTTTATGTTTCCTGCCTCTCCCTGAAGATCAAAGCAGGATTACAACGTAATAAAAATACAACATCATAAAAAATACAAAGACACAATACAAAAATTACAATTAACCCCTAAAACCCTCCCGCAATTAGAGATAATAACAGTCCGACCATCAAAATAGTTACGTCAGCGGCGTAATTCTGGAGTAATCGAAACGGAGCGGACCTTGAAGGCGGAAGGGCTATCTATCCGTCTTTGGAGGCCTGCTTTATTTAAGCCTTATTTAAATCGTGCTGCAAAGTTACACAGATCTGGGCCCCGTACAATTTAAAATGTCGGAAAGTGATACATTAACACAGAATTAAATTGTTACAATATTCAATTAGGTTGCTTATAAAAAGGTGAAATTGTTTGAAACGCAGCTTTCCCCATTTCTGTGTGTGTTTGTGAGAGGAAGCTGGCAAGAGGAGGGAAGCAATAGGCACCTTTGGAGAGGCACTAAAAAGACCCAAACGTCAGGCCCGAACTCTCCCTGGAAGCACAGAGGACTAAACTGAGGAGGCAGTTGTATTTATTTACTGTATTCAGCCAGAAAGTCTCTCACAGCAGACTTACAAATAGTGAATTAGACATTTTCTGCCCACAGGTTTCCCTTCTAAAAAGACCAGACACAAAAGGAGAAGGGAAAGGGATCAGGTCCAGCAGTCCTCCTCTCCCTCGGAGGCCTGGACCAAGGCAGAGGGACTGGAGCCAGGAGGGCCCTGCTTCTTCCTTTAGGCCAGGCCTGATGGAGCTGGCTGGCCTTTCTCTCCTCTGATGTCAGATGGCAAAGAGGGAGAAGAAAGGACTAAAGACACTCATCCCTCCACATTGGCTGGGGTTAGGGCACAAGACCCCTGTGACTATGTTAAAAAACCACAAATAACAAAAACACCACGTTTTTACCTGAGAGGACACCTCTCTAGGAGTCTCTAGGTCCTCCAGCACAACTCTGTGGTCAGCGGCCAACAGACACTGACCATAGAACTGCGCCGGAGGAGCTACAAAGGCCTAGTAGAGTGGGTTCTCTAGGAATCTCTAGGTCTTACAGTGCAAATTTTAGTTAAAGCTGATCATAGAGTTGCACTGGATATTCGTAGAGAGAACATATTAATCAAATCCGTTAATGATCAAAGCCACAAATATGGAGGGATGAGAGTACTATAATTCTTGGTAAAGTAGAGGGCAATAAGAAAAGAGCAAGACGACATTTCAGATGGATAGACTCAATCAGAGAAGCCACAGCCGTGAATCTGCCAGAGCAGTTGAGCATTGGGTGATCTGGAGGTCTCTCGTTCATAGGGTCCCAGTGAGTCGAAGGCAATTAACTGGATTGTGTTGTTGTTGTTGTGTGCCAGAGAGTTGGACTGGACGGACCTTGTGGTTTCTTTCAACTCTGTGATTCAAGTCATTTCTGACTTACCTATCATGGAGTTTTCTTGGCCAGGTATGCTCAAAGGAGGTTTGCCATTGCCATTCTCTCAAATATATATATGAGATAGTATTACAATAGATATATTTATTTAAGAAATCGATAGATAATGAAAGGACTATAATATAATTAACTTTATATAGTTGTATAATAATAATATTAGAGGAATAAGGAATATCAGCTCTATTTTTTTCTGCATTTAATTGTAATGTATCGTAAGTTTAAGTATAGATTGTATATATTTGTATCATTACTATTTCAGTTTATCTGTATGTTTTAATTGTTGGAAGCTGCTTTGATTTTTTCCCAGCAGACAGGGTCCTAACCTCCTGTATTCAGGGTTAAGCTCCTCCTATTTGCTCCTGTAGGCAGGGACAATAAACAAAAGACCGGCCCCTATATAGGGAGGAGCTAATCCCCCTGGGCCTCAGTCTTGTTCCTGCCTACGCTCCTAGCAGGATGTGTCTCTTAGAGCCAGCAAAGTTTTTCCTTTCTCCGAAAGCGGTTTGAGAGCTTTCTTGGCTTTCCCTTCTTCTCCTCTCTCCTGCCTTTCCCTCCTTCCTTGGTGGTGGCTATGGCAGAGGACCCCAAGAGCACTGGCTAAGGGTCATCCTAAGCTCAGGCTTCCCTAGCTCAGGGTCTGCCAGCTTAACAGAGGGAGCTGGCTTCAGAAGGCGACCCACTGGGATGTGTTTGCTGTTGCTCTGCTGTTTCTTCACTACAGCCACTCCAGTCCTTTCTCTCTTGCTGCATTGGAAGCATGAAGAAAGACTTAATATGGCAAGGGCTCCCAGGATTGGAGAAAGGTCTTGGTTTTGCCAATGAATCTCCCTCTCCTCCAAAGCTGCCCACCTTTCATGATGGGAGCACAGGAGATTTCTGTAAACAGCATTGCAGCACATGGGAGCTGTGGGAACAGAGGATGAGGGGTTTCCCCTCCATGTCTCTGTTTCTCCACATCACCTCTGCCCAGCCTGTTTAAGGCCAGGGATCAGTGAGGAAACGGGCCAGAAGTCATGGAAACTTCGCTTCTCAGCATCTCTGCTCAGCCCATTGGGGCCAGAGTTCAGAGGACAGGCCATCCAAAAGCCATGGCAAAGGATTTCTCTGCATCACCTCTGCACAGCCTGAAACAGGGCCAAGGTCAGAGAGGCAAGCCAGCCAGAAGACACAGGAGAAGAGGTGAGTACCAGGGGCCCTCTCTCTCTCTAGCCAGCAAGGAACCTTTGCCAGATCTAATGCTCCCTTCAGGAGGCCTCCCTCAAACACCTCTCCCTCAAGGTCATCTTCCTCATGGCCATTACCTCCACCAGATAGGTGTCAGAGCTGGGGCCCTGTCAGTACGTAAAGACTTGTGTATTTTTAGGCCAGTCTCAGTGTGCCTTCGTCCAGATCCTACCTTCATGCCTAAGGTCAATTCAGCCTTTCAGGTATCACAGGACATTCTCCTGCCTTCATTCTGCCCCAATCCTAAGAAGGACTTGGAAAAGACCTGGCACACATTGGATGTGTGCAGAGCCCTAAAAATCTACATCAAGAGGACTTCAACCTTAAGGTCATCTGAAATGTTGTTCATTTCCTTTTCTCCTGGGCTCTTTGGGGTGCAAGGTATCTGCCTTTGAGTAGGTGGATCAGGTCTTGTATTCAAGAGAGCTACCGAACGCTTGATCTCACTCCACCTGAGGGGGTGATGGCGCACTCAACCAGGAGTGCATCTACCTCTGTAGCTCTGGCCACTAGCGCCTCCCAGTCAGACATTTGCAGGGCGGCCACATGGAAGTCGCCTTTGACCTTCATAAGACATTACAAACTGGACGTGTCTCAGTCTGCTGAGGCGTCATTTGTAAGGAGGGTCCTCCAACAGATTGTGTCGGGGGCCACAGTCTCCTAGTAGCACTTCCCTCCCAGTTCGAGAGGGCTTTTGTAAATCCCAGAATACAGGAGGTTAGGACCCTGTCTGCTGGGAAAACAAACGTTGGTACTTACCCGCGATACGTTCATTTCCAGCAGATGAGGGTCCTAGCATCCTGCCCACCCGGGTGCTGCCTCCGGCCTCCGACCCTGCCTTCCTGTTGGTGGACCTGCTTTGTTCTTCTTGTTGCTGGATTGGTTTTTCTGAGTTCTTGTTTGTTCTTGGACTAGTTTTTTCTAAGGTGTTCTAGTTAACCCTTAGCTGATGTTACTAAAGTTCAGTTCCTTGATTTATCTTACTAGTCGCTTGGCTTGTTATTGACTGAGGCCCAGGGGGGTTAGCTCCTCCCTATATAGGGGCTGGTCTTTTGTTTATTGTCCCTGCCTACAGGAGCGAATAGTAGGAGCTTAACCCAGAATACAGGATGCTAGGACCCTCGTCTGCTGGAAATGAACGTATCACGGGTAAGTACCAACGTTCGTGTTTCTTACAAATAAGCGGGATATAAATAAAAGTTTTATTTATTTTTATTTTTATTATATATGTAGGCTGTTAGAAGACCACTGAGATTTAATTCTAACTGAATACAGTGGGCCCTTGTTATCCGCTGGGGTTTGGTTTCAAGATTCCCCCGTGGATAAAAAAATCCGTGTATGCTCAAGTCCCATTAAATATAATGACATAGCAAAATGATGTCCCTTATAAAAATGGAAAATCAAGGTTTGATATTTGAAATTTCAACTTTATTTGAACCTTTTCAAGCTGTGGATGCTTGAATTCATGTATAACAAATGTGTTGTATAAGAAGGGCCTACTGTATATTATTTTAACCTGAGATCAGCCTCATTGACTTGAATTGGTTTTGCTTGCCCTTTCTTCATAACTCACATGTCTTTCTATTGAAACATATACGTACAAATGTGGGCTTACCATTGACTTGTCAGTTCAGACAGGTATGTTGCATTTATTTATTCAATGCCTGTGTTACCTAGTACAAAAAGCAGTATTTTTTCTGTAGATTCATGGCTTATAATAGATAAAAGAAGTGTGTGTATGGACCTTCAGATTGCTTGTTGATTTATGGTGACCCCATGTATGTCATAGGGTTTTCTTAAACAAGGAATTGTCAGAACTGGTTTTGGCAGTTCCTTCCTCTGAAATCTAGCTTAGAGCACCTGGTATTCGTTGGCAGTCTCCCATACAAGTACTAATCAGGACTGACCCTGCTTAGCCTCCAAGATCAGCTAGGATTTGATGCCGTTAGGGGGTTTAGGCTAGGAAAAGGCTCTGTAGAGGTGAAATAGCAGAGGTCTGCGGAATGAAAGGACAGGTTGCTTACCCGTCACTGTTGAGTGACCATCTGTGAATTCACACAATTGGGGTATTCCTATGCCTGCGCAGAGCATATTCAGAACCTTCTGGAATAGCCAAGCTATTTCCCCCAACCCTCCTGCAAAGCACTGACAGCCAGCAAAGCACTAACTCTACTGAATGGGGGTCGGGACAGTAGAACCCTAATCTTGACAGTTCCTGCAGTGCAGGGTTTGACCTTCCCATTGGCTTCTTCTAATATATTGCTTCCTTGTCTTCTCAGGAGCGAGGTGGGAGTAACTCTTTCACCCATGAAGCCCTTACACTGAAATATAAACTGGACAATCAGTTTGAGCTTGTCTTTGTGGTAAGTGAGCTATTATGGACTTTAATCTGTTTAAAAATCCATTTCCAAAATACTAAAGGAATGGAAACAGAGTTCTGAAATGGAGAACAATCAGTTTGAGCTTGTCTTTGTGGTAAGTGAGTTATTATGGACTTTAATCTGTTTAAAAATCCATTTCCAAAATACTACAGGAATGGAAACAGAGTTCTGAAATAGAGAACACTCATTGGGGATGTATTATTGCTAAAGGTTTCAGAATGTCCTTTTTGTTTCCTGTGATTTGGAGTACATTCTATGGAACATCAGTCTTGTATCAGACTTCATGACAAGGGCAACATCTTGTGTTTGGATTATTCAGAAGAGTTAGACTTCAATTGAGAGATAGCCCCTTTTTAACTAATTAATGCTACCTTTGCATGTAACAATATGTTTAAAAAACCCCTTTGTTGAGGAAATTGCTGTTGGGTGTGTGCAGCCTACTGTTCACATGAGTGAGTAAACATACCCGGAAGAGATATCTGAGCCTGGGATTATGGTTAAGTGCATCCAAACAAGCCAAGTTTATAAAGCAGATTTAACCCCCAAATTGTTGATTTATGAATCATGGTTGGTTCAGTTGCACTGGTCTTGATACACGTGAAGGCTGGTCTTGATATGGCATAATGCATTTCCTTACCTATTAATTCCCAGTCATGGACTGCCAGGAGGAAAATGGAGGACTGAGGGAGGGAGGGCTCTTTAACATCCTGCCCCCTCCTCCAGCCCTGGACCAACTCAGCTTGGGCGTTGGTCTATAAAGCTTCGGGCAATACTAAGAAGAACATTATCTTGTTGCTAATTTTTAGTCTCCCTCTTTTCAGGTTGTTAGATTGTAATTCTTTTATTGTAATTTCATTGACAGTAAAGTTGTAACTTGTACTGTACTGTATTTCCTTTATTATTTCATTGTTTATTGGCATCTGCTTGTTATTTTTTCCAATGAGGGGTTGGAAATGGGGAATTATTTTTGATAATTATTGATTTGAATGTAATAATCAGTGTTAGGCTTTTGTCATTATTGAATTGCTACAATATTACTGTTATTGTTATGTTTTTTTGCTATGTATCGCTATGTTATATTTCTTTATTATCTTATGTGTATTGCTATTGCTTTGTATTTTCTTACTGTTGTAAGCTGCCTGGATTCCTAGTGATTGAGTGGAGTATAAATAAATTCTATTATTATTATTGAAAGTGGGAGGAGTGGGCTGTGCATTACTCACATGGGCCTGTTACAGACAGCCAAAATAAAGCTGCTTCGAGTCACAGTGGCGGTATGGTGTTTCAATGATGCATGCGTCCTAAGAGTCCAGAAGCCACACCAAAGCCATGCTCCAGTCCTTAGGGCGGGAGCGTGGCTTTGGTGCAACTTCTGGACTCTTAGGACGCATGCATCATTGAAACACCATACCTCCACTGTGACTCGAAACAGCTTTATTTTGGCTGTCTGTAACAGGCCATGGTGTCATTCTGAAGAAATGGTAACAATTATATGTGATCATTGTCAATGTGAGACTTCTGGTTCTCTTAGTAACAATATTTGTTCTTCTTGTAGGTTGGATTTCAGAAAATCCTGACTTTAACCTATGTAGATAAGTTGATAGATGATGTCCATAAGGAGTTCCGAGACAAATATCGAAATGAGTTTCAACAGAAGGGAACCCTTGGGATTCTCAATGGCACCTTTGATTTTAAAGAAGATTTTTTACGTCTCCTACGGTAACAGAAAAATACCTTTCATTAGTCACACTTCAGCAGGTTAGATATGTGCCTTAAGTGTTTGGAGGAAACCATTGAAACTAAGCCTAGTAAGCATTGGTTTCCCAACCATAGCCAAGTCTGGTTTATTGCATCCTGAAAACCTGCGGGGCAGATCTGATGAAGATTACTGGTAGCAGTGTGCACACTCATCACTCTCTGCTGGCTTTAGCAACTGTACAGTAATTGCAATCACTAGGCTACTCAGTGGTGAAGTCTTTAAGTGGGCTGCCATGGGGACAGTTTGCTCCTTTAGGAGGGGAAGCAGTATTCATAGCTAGAGAAGGGAAACTGTCTGGTGAAAAACAGATCTTTTTTAACAAAATCAAAATTGGATTTGTTTCAGCTGAATTCTTTATTGAGAATTATTTCTCTGGAACAAAGCTCAAGAGGTGTGACATCCCAGAACAAGTCTCTGTGTCCTTGTAAAATAGTATTTTCTACATTCAAACTTAACAATTAAGAAAAGCATTATGCTAATGTTCCATGACAAGCCTTGAGTTGACACATTGCATTCAGGTTTAAGAGGAAAAAAATTGAAACTACTTATTTATTTATTGCACTTATATCTCGCTTTTCTCCCAAATGGCCTCTAAGAAGACTTAATAGTTTTTTAAAAAGGCAATTAAAACATTAATGACAAAGTGTTAAGAGAGAATTAAATGTCATTAAAACCATGGTTAAAACAGGTTTACAACATGATTTCTACAAAAAGATTAAAAATGTTAAAAGTGCAGTGCACCACATTAGAGACACATACACTCGAACTCCATAATTAAAATTCAAAAGCTGTGCCTAAATAAAGTCTTCAGCAGAAAGACAGAAGAGAAGGGGCCAATTGGACTCCCATAAAAACAGTCACAGGGAAGGCTCCTTCGCGAGTCCCTACCCGTTGGGCCTGCAAGGGTGGTGGGACTAAGAACCCCCCCCCCCCCGTAAACCCTAACACACAACCTGGCTTATATCAGGAGATACTGTCTTTCAGACAGTGTGGACCCAAGCTGTGTAGGGCTTCAAAGATCACAACCAGCACTTGGAATTCTGCCTGGAAATGAACCAGTTGCCAGTGTAGCTGGTTCAACCAGGGGGTGTCACATGATCCTTGTCCCCAGCCCCAGTCAACAGCCTGGCTGCAACATTTTGGATCTCTGAAGTTTCCTAAGAGTTTCTAAAGGCAGCCCCACATAGAGTATGTTACAGTAGTCCAGATGAGATGTGTCACCAAAGCCAGAGCACTAGTTTTAACTGTGGAAATGCACTTCTGGCCATTGCTGAGACCCGGACATCCAGGTGCAGATCAGGCACACAATCTGAGCCTGAGATTTGGGGGGGAGGTATAGCCCCATCCACCACATGCTGAGTTCCTATTCCCTGATCTGCTTTCTGATTGACCAGGAACACCTATGCCTTGTCTGGATTAAGTTTCAGTTTGTTCACCCTCATCCAGTCCATTACTGATAGCATACACTGGCTTAGTAAAGAAACAGCTTCCTTGGAGTTGGATGGAAAGTGTGGTGTGTCATGACACTGCAAGACAAAAAGCTGAATGACCTTTCCCAGAGGTTTAATGTAAATATTAAACAGCATGAGGGGTAGATCCAAATCCTGAGGCACACCACATGATAATGGATGGCAGTCCTAATTTTATGAAAGAGAAATGATCAGATAAGGATTAGATTATTATTATTATTAACCTTTATTTATAAAGCGCTGTAAATTTACACGGCGCTGTACATACAATCTTTTCATTAGGCGGTTCCCTGCCCTCAGGCTTACAATCTAAAAAGACATGACACAAAAGAAGAAGAGAGTGGTGGAGGGGAAAGGGATGAGGGCCAGCAGTTCTTCTCTACCTCCGTGGCCTGGACCAAGGCAGATGGACACGAGGGAGGGCATGGCTTCTTAATGGATGGGTAAACTTCTTCCAGGGAGGCCTGTTGGAGTTAGCCTGCTGCTCTAGTAGGATAATACATATAAAATGCATAGCAATACAGGAAATGATTCAATAAAACAGGCAACAAAAGAACATCAAATTAGAGTATTTTTAATATTTTGCTTTAGCTACCATATGCACCAACCACAGTTTGCTATGTTTGGGATAAAACAGGAAACTGGTTTTTTTCTGCCATAAATGATAATCTTCTTCCATGCAAAGAATTTCAGGAGTCCAATGCTTATTCTTAGCACATTTCCAATAACAGTAAATTTTGTTTTATATGGATGTGCTCTTTGTTTGTTTGTGCTGGTCATTAGGCGCATGTTGGGAGGGAGGTTGCTCTGTTTTTATAGAAGGTTTAGAAAACCTGAGATCCAGATTAGTGTTTGACTATATTTTTAGGATAAGTTTCTATTGGAAACATTTAAATCAGACCCTTTACTTTTAGAAGAGAAATTCATAAGCAGATTTTAGTGGACAGAACATGATTCTAGGATGGTTTTTGTTTTGAAAGGGAAAAAAATACAGATGGCAAAGGAAAGATGGCTTCTTCAGCATGTGCCCAGCTGTAGGACCAGAGTCAGATGCTGCTTGGCAATGCTGCCCTCCGCCAGTCATTAAATGGCCAAGGACGAGGGAAAAGGCTCAGTGCAGGAAGGAGATAGTGGATTCCTCCTTCTGCAGTAGCTGCTAAGGGGCATTTGACATTATGCCTGCGTACATCACCATCAGGATTTCAGCTGAAATCTTAAACTGTGCAGTAGAAGAAAGCTGGAGAAACAAATTGCACAGAAAAAAAAATTTGGTTTGTACCCCATGAATGAACACACTTATGAAACCTGTTTTTTGCAACCAGGGAAGCAGAGGAGAGCAGTAAAGTCCGAGCTCCCACTGCCATGAAGACATTTGAACAGTCAGCAAAGTCCCAAAAAACAGTGAAATCGATGATTGAAAGTCGAGGAGAGAAACCAAAAGAGAAAACTAAAAATAAGAAAAACAAAGGTTTCAAAAAAGAAGGTGAGTTCCAAAGGGAGAGGGAGAGGTTACTGGAATCTGTGGCAAGAGCTGCTTTTCCCAGATTGTGCATGGAAGAAAGTGAGATAAGTAATTCCCAAATGGGGCTACAGAGGTTCTGTCATCGAACTCCTGCTTTAGCAAGAACTGGGGACATTCTAGAGCGAAGAGAGCTTTCGTGACTGAATTTGCCCATGTGAGAGATGTTTCCTTCTCTGGTTTTGGTTTAGTGAATTGACTTTTACCATCACCCATGTTCTTCTGGAGCATAAGTACCAGTAAGTGAACAGAACTAGAGAAAATGAGCTTTTTTAAAAAAACAACTGTTGCCTTAAACATCTTGAGATCAGGGTTTGTTTATTCTGGTCCTGCAACTGTAGATATGAGAACCTTTTGTTGTAGCTTGCATGCTGGCAATGGGTTGTCCCTTTCTATTCTCTCTCTTTCTGCCATCCCCATTTATTTTATTTTCTGCTTTTTTCCCTCCCTTTTTAACAGGATGCCAGGGATTCTTGCCAGAGGTCTAAACTGTTAGCTTATGCAGGCCTTTTGAAGTTAAGCCCAAAGTTAATTGAAATAGTGCTCTTTTCCCCCAGCTCCTGGAGGTGAAGCAGTTGCAGCTTCCAAACCAGCCCCGCCTATCAAGCAGGACCCTGCTGTTGCAGCTGGTGACAGGGAGGAGCTGACAAAGGATGAGATCCTGCAAAGAAACCGGGAGGAATTCTTCAGGAAGTACATGAAGGGGGGAGAGAAGTCCAAGTGAGTGAGGCCAGTAACTGCAAATTGGTGCTCCTTACATCTGCAGAGGTCTATCCTTTGATACTCCTTCCTGCCCAGAGTAAAAAAAAAAAAATGACAAATTATTTGAGTTATGTTAACTATCATTTGCACCATCCACAGTTTGTGTCTTTGTGAAGTCGGAGGCTTTCATGGCCGGCATCCATGGTTTTTTGTGGGTTTTTCAGGCTATGTGGCCATGCTGCCGAAACGTCAGGAAGAAAATCTTCTAGAACATGGCCACATAGCCCAAAAAACCCACAATTTTTTTTTGTGTCTTTGGTTGTTAAGGTTTGTTGCGCAGATTCACTCTCGAACCCATGTGTAGAAACAGTCCTGACACCAAATTTGAAGATGAGTAAGGTTTACTCAGCATGTTGTAATGACAGAGCAACATGTATTATACATGCATATATTCTTTGTTCCTTATGAGACAGAGAACATTAGTCCTTTGATTTTAGTCCATTAACTTCATGGATTCATAGATGCAGTTCAAAGAACCACAGTGCTTGAGACATTAAGCATTCCCTCCTGCATAATTTCTTTGAAATCTTCAGAGCAACATAGGCCCAAAACAGATAGGCCAAGTAAAGCAGCGTCTACGTAGCTGCTTCAGGGGCATGATGTTTACATGACACACACCCCAAAACATCTGGAAGTGGCCATGCTGAGGCAGCAAGAGCTGTCCCAAAAGGGTTCACTTCAGAAGCAGGCCATGCTGTCGCTGTGGTACCACTGTGATTGGCACTGGAGCAGCCAGAAGCCACTCCTGGGCCATCTGCTTCAGCCCCTAAACAAACATAATTTAGCATACCTTCACATCCCTTCCACATTGCCACCATCTTAATTTTAGAATACCAATTTTATAGCAACTGCAATGTGATTTAGCATTCTTGCAACTTGACTGCAATCCTCTGCTTTGCTTATAACACCTTTCCTACATTTAGCCCTTTATTTAATAATACAATACATACAACTACTACATATGCAGGGGTCCTTGATTCTCCAATACCAACAAAAATTGCTTCATTTGTATAGAGTCCAGAGGATTTTTCTATATCATTTCTTCAATGTCTACATGTGTTGTCATCTTGTAAATGCAGAGGATGTCTCTGTGTATATTTTTCATGAATATCCTTCGTGAGTGTGCCTAGATGTCAAAAGAAAGTTTTTAAATAAAATTATACAGGTCATGTGCTTATTATAAAAATGCATGTGTATGACACACAACATTAACTTGTGAGAAAAATAAGCTCCCCCCACCCTCTATGCATCTTCTCAGGGGGATGTACAGTTGGTTCATGGACCAAGTAGTGTGCCAAGGCATAGTTTAAAAGCGCATGTGATTTTTTCTCATGCTTTTTGCAACAAATTTAACGAGAACCCATTTTGTTTATTATTTGATCTCAGAGGTAATTTGTGCCTTAAATGGTGAGTGCCCTAGTTCTTATTGAATTTGCAAAAAATGTATCTGGGCTGCATTACTGCAGGATGTAGTTTCTATGAGAGAATGTTCTCCCATGAATAAATAAGCTCTTCATTTAGAGAAACGAGCATGCCGGGGAAAAGACGGCTAGGCTAAGTTTCTGGATGGCTGAATTGTTTATTTCCTTATGTCTGAAGGTAAATTTTCTCATATGACCCTCTACCTTCATCCTGAAGTGGAATAGCTCTGGGACGTAGTTTAAATGACAAAGTACGACAAGGATAGGGAACCTGAACCCCTCCAGATTCTCATAGAATCATAGAGTTGGAAGAGACCAGTCCAACTTCTTTCTGCCATGCAGGAACACACAATCAGAGCATCCCCAACAGAGGGCTATCCAGCCTCTGTTTAAAGACTTCCATAGAAGGAGATTCCACCACACTCTGAGGAAGCATATTCCATTGTTGAACAGCTCTTACTTTCACGAGGTTCTTCCTAATGTTAAGGTGGAATCTCCTTTCCTATAGCTTGCATCCATTGTTCCGACTCCTCTGGAACTGAAGAAAATAAGCTTACTCCATCGTCAATATGACACCCCTTCAAATATTTAAACAGGGCTATCATATTACCTCTTAGCATGTCCAAAGGAGGGCGATCAAAATGGTAAAGGTGGAAGCCATGAAGCCCTATGAGGAATGACTTATGGAGCTGGGGATGTTCAGCCTGGAGAAAAGAAGGTTAAGAGGTGATATGATAACCCTGTTTAAATATTTCAAGGATTGTCATATTGAGGAGGAAGCAAGCTTGTTTTCTGCTGCTTTAGAGATCAAGACCTGGAACAGTGGATGGAAACTACAGGAAAAAAGATATCACTTCAACATTAGGAGGAACTTCCCGAGAGTAAGGGATGTTCGACAGAGGAATACACTCCTTCCTCAGAGATTTTGGTGGAGTCTCCTTTCTTGGAGGTCTTTAAACAGAGGCTGGATGGCCACTTAGGGATGCTTTGAATGTGATTTCCTGTATGGGAGAATGGGGTTGGACTGGATGGCCCTTGTGGTCTCTTCCAGCTCTGTGATGCTATGATTCTCTCCTGCAGGCTAAATATACCCAGTTCCTTAAGACTCTCTTCATAGGGCATATTTCCCAGAACATTCATGATTTTGGTTACCCTCCTCCTCCAGATTGTCAACATCCTTTTTGAATTATGGTGCCCAGAAGGCCTGACCAAATCAGAATAGAGGGACACTATTGCTACCCTTGATCTAAACACTACACTACTACTTATGTAGCCTAGAATTGCATTGGCTTTTTAAGCCAAACTCATATTAATCTTGTAGTCTACTAAAACTGCTGGGTCCCTTTCACATGTACTGTTGTTAAGCCAAGTATCCCCTATCCGGTATCTGTAGATTTCACTTTTTTCTGCCTAAATGCAATGCCTTACCTTACTGTAGGAATGTGTTCTGCTGTCTTAGATTAGGGTTCTATTGGTCACATTTGACAATTGTGCTTCTTTGGGCAGATAGGGTGAGGTAGATAAGATGCAAAATGTGGACTGATATGGTTGCCTCTGGCCCTACAAAGTTTCAGGCTGACTGCCGCAAATGACTGATGTCATTTTTCATGATTGCTGAGATTTAATGGAGCTTCTCTTCTGTTTTTCTTAGCAAGTCCCCAAAGCCTGATGCTCAGAAGGATAAGGGGAAGAAGCCCAGAGTATGGGATCTGGGGAACTCAAATGCCAAAATACTTGATTATAGCAACTCCACTACCAATGGAAATGCAGACACTTGCTCCATGGAGGAGTGTGATGCAGAAATGGTAAGGTACTCAAAACATTTGGCATTCTACTTTTGTTACTTGAGGCCATTGTCATAGTTCCATACAGTTATTTTCTCCTCCCTCAACCCTTGAAAATGTATGGCCAGTAGAGCTCCATAGTAGAATTTTAATACAGACCGTGTCAGCAAAGCTCTGAAAAGTTTCTCAACTGTGGCTGATCACAAAAATTAGTCGGGGTATTTGGTCAGATTATAGACTGTTGGAATTCCTCATCTTTTCTTTCCATGTCAGTGAAATAAGTGCAATTATTATTGCTATCTATGAAGGTGGGTGATAGAAGGACTTTAGTGGCAGAAGCTCTTAGAAGTGCTGCAAAGCAAATGAAAAGTGACTCATAGTACTTCACATTTCCAAAATTGCTGTAGTTGTTGCTTGCAGTGTTCTTATCTCAAGTACAGCTGCAAAAGTAGCCTTCACAGCTAGTGTGACTTGACTTGATGCCACATTCACACAAGCCGTTAACTTGAGAGTTCACAATTGCACTTCATTCTTAACATGTTCAGCTTTAATATGGGTAGTATCAGGACCATGTGACCTTCAGATGTTCTTGGATTGCAGCTCCCATTCCTCACTTTTATTTATTTATTTATTTATTTTATATGCTGCCTTTCTCCGACATTGGACCCAAAGCAGCTCACAAAATATGCTATTTAAAACTTACAGTTTTAAAAACACAATTAAAATCATCATGTTAATATGACAAGTTAAAAATGTAAAATAATTAAAAACATATTTAGTTAAAAATATAAAACCATTGAAAACTTCCTCCCAAACAGTCGAGTGCTGATGAGAGTAGCAGCCTGACCTCTGGAGGCTCACATGCCTTATATTGTGTTTATGTTGGGGGGAAATTAAAGCAAAAAGAGCAGCCTCATCTATTTTAAAATAAATGAATAATACGCAAACTCTGAGCACAGTTTGTGTAACAGAGGGTTGAAGCAGACTGACGGCTTGGAGCGGCTTCTGGTGCTTCCAGACGTGTTGGCCATGCGTCATCTGCATGCCATGCCCCTGAAGTGGCTGGTAGCCACACCTTTTGTCCTGTGTGCTTTGGGCCAGAGAGTGACTGTGCTCCTACACTCCACTTTCCCAGTCCTTGTACCCTATACAGAGGGTGGCAACTGGAGGCGGTTGACCAAAAATAGCCCTGGGATGTCTTCCACTAGACCAGGCATATGCCACATACGGTCTGGGGGCCACATGCAGTCCACCAAAGGATTTTGGGTGGCCTGCAAGGATGTGGAATGACTTCAAGACTCCTCTGCCATTCAGCCTTCCCCTGAGGAGAAGGTGAGGCAGCATAGGAGGAGGATGGGCAAATGCTTGCCAAGTAAGGCTCTTCCACCATCTGGCTTTCTCCTGAGGAGGAGGACAGGCAAGTACTTGTCCTACAAGGCTCCTCTGCTGCTTGGCTTTCACCTTAGGATAAGGCCAAGTGGAGGATGAAGATGGGTGAACACTTGCAATGCTCCTCTGCTGCTTGGCTTTCACTTGAGGAAAGGGCCAGGCAGAGGAGGACAGAATTAATATTAATATTAATTAATTGATTGATTGATTGATATTTAATTAAAACCTATCTGTGGCCTGAACAAGTTAACCTATTTTAATTCCTATTGTCAAATTGTGCAGGTCTGCACTAGACTTTCATGTCCACCAGACATGATTCTCAATGGAAGAAGCAGCACTGTAAACTCCTTGTTCGCAGCTACATTCAGTATTCCACAGTAGAGAAATTAACCAGATTCTTCCCTGCAAAAGATGCTGAACTTTTCCCTTTTGTTCATGTAAAAGGAGCACAAGTGGATGACAATATTTCCCACCACTGTTCTTTATATATTTGTATCTCAGTATAATATCTTAGGTGTTGAATGAAGTTGGTTGTAGCCCATGCAATCTTCTGCCTTGATGAAGGCGTCACTCTAAAATGCCCCAAGACTGTTTTCACAATACAGAACCTAACTGAAACTTGTGTTGGCTCATCTTCCAATTCAGATTGTTGGAGATCGCAGCCATGAGCCTGGCATTCTTCGTGATATTGAATGTGAGAGTGAAGAGGAAATGGAAGAAGAAGAGAAAGTGTTTCAAAACACTTCAAGCACAAGGTAAAGCTTCCATTTTGTAAAGCAATCTATATCCTTGTGTGTAAGCTACTTTTTGTGCAAAGGAAATGGGGAAATGGCAAAAGTTGTTTTTTTCAGGACCTGTGCTTTGCTGTCAGGGCAGAAAGAGCAACTATAGAAGGAGGAGAGTACAGAGTGCCCTTTTTTGTTTTACTTTTTAACAAATTTTATTAACTCAACTTTAAATAACGTACAAGACATATTGTCAACATACAAAAACATACAAAACACTTAACATCTCCTAAGAGGTATCCTAGAAGTATAACTTCTCTTTCCCACCATTTCCGCCTCTACAAGGATCTCTATACATCAAATTTAACGTAAACAAACATACAAATAAATGAAATCTGGACTTCTGAGTCTTGGGCTACTTTCCTATACAAAATCAGTAATATGTATATGCTTTCTTGACATTTCCTTCATAAACATCATTGTTCCATCATCTCTCAATTTAGTAACAACAGAATCCAAAAGATCTCTCTAGCCCCAAATAATAGTTTGAGTTTTTATGTTCTTTTAAATACTTAATAAATGGATCCCAGTCTTTCCAAACAATTTCCATTGTTTCCCCTTGTAATAATTTAGCTAGTTTGTCAGCCTCCATGAATTCATAAAGTTTAATAAACCATTCATCAATGGTGCAGTGCTCTCCAGCTCCTGCCAACCTCAGCCAGTGATCTTGGGGGGGGGGGGGGGATGGAACTTACAGTCTAGCAAATCTAGCAGGTACCAGTTTTGGGAAGCATGTGTACATTCTGCCAGAGTGTATACACTTGTTTTTGATCCCTTTGTATTAGTTTACCATCAGAGATTCGTGTAGAAGTTTCATGCAGTTGGCTAACATGCTGCTTTTAGACTGTGTAGCCATAAACACTGAACTTTCATTCCCATCACACCTCTGTGGTGAACAGTTGCCTGTTAGGTATGAAAAAGATACTCTGAAACATTGCATGTCAGCTTTTGTGCTGGGCTTGTTTCAGTATTGGTTTTTGTCACCAATTTTTGTCCTGCAACATTGCAACATTACCTTCTTGTTTTTTCCTGTTCCTAGTGCCAAGAAGGGTGGCCTTGGAGGCATGTTTGGGATGCTAAAAGGCCTTGTGGGCTCCAAAAGCTTGACCAGGGAGGACATGGAGCCTGTGCTGGAAAAGATGAAGGATCACCTGATTGGTAAGCTTTGGCTCCTCTGGAACTAAGCTGGCTAGTCCTGGGGCAATATGGTGGCAGTGGGTCCTGGCAGTTTCTTCAAAGCTGTACCTGAGATAGGGCCAAGAAGGCTGGTGTTCCAAAGGGTGCAGTTTCTAAGGGCCTGTTACAGACTGCCAAAATAAAGCTGCTTTGGGTCTCTTTGGAGGTATGCTATTTAAATGCTGCATGGGTCCTAAGAGTCCGGAGGTGGTGCCAAAGCCACACTCCATTCCTAAGCACTGGAGTGCAGCTTTGGTGCAGCTTCCGGATTTAAATAGCATACCTCCAAAGAGACCCGAAGCAGCTTTATTTTGGCAGTCTGTAACAGGCCAAGGTGAACTGATGGGATGGCAAAAGGGGAGGCAGCAGATGGTGGCCAGCAGCAAGACCTTCTTCTTAAATTGCTTATAAGTGGAATAATTTTGTTTACCCTGTTTTTGGAACATAGGTCTCCCTATTCTGGCTGATCAGCTGGGTCATCTAAAAAAGCATACAACGTTGTCTGGGGGTTTTGTTGTTGTTGTGTACCTTTGAGTTGATGCTAACTTACGGCAACCTCTTTTAGGGTTTTCTTGGCCACATTGGTTCAGAAGATAAGATTTATTATTTATTTTATCCTCATGGCTTTTTTTAGGCCGAGGGAGAGTGACTTGCTCACTGGGTTTCCATGGTTGGGAGGGATTCGGATCCTGGTCTCACAGAGTCCTAGTCTAACACTCAAACCATGCTACTGCACTGGCTCTCACTTAGGGTTTTCATGCTGTCAGAATTGTCCATTTAGATTTTGTGGTATAGAGGATTTTAAAAAAATAAAATCTTACATATTTATTTGTCACCTAGAACTTGTGAGCAACCTGAAACTTGTTAAAGAATAGTCAGGATATATATGCTTAGAAATAAATGCATCCTTCCTTTCTTCTTGTTGAAGGAAAGGTAAACAGTTAGAATTAATGTACTAGTTAAGCTGGAGCATGTAAAACATTAATTCTGCTGGACAACTGATGAGCATTACCATCTGAATTCACTGTTTTGGTGTTTCCCCCCATCTTCCCCCAGCTAAGAATGTTGCTGCTGACATAGCTGTCCAGCTGTGTGAATCTGTTGCAAAGAAGTTGGAAGGCAAAGTGATGGGCACCTTTACTAGTAAGTGTCCTTTCTTTTGAAATAGCCAAAATATACCAGTCACTTCCAGGCTGGCAGTATTACTTTCCTTGTGAATAAATTCAGAACTGTTCATAAGTTCCGCACTGAATCCTTGCATAGAAACAGTGTAATTTAGACTGCAGCTTGTACATAATTTTAAAGACTTATGCGTATAGACTTCCATCTGTATATTTCCTGGATAGCCGGAAATGACAGCAGTGCCAGAAGTGGGGCCTAAGGTGAACACCAGCCCTTTCTTCACTGGCAGCACTGGCCTTTTCCTGGCAGCCTGGAAATTATTGGAAGTCATGTCTGGTTTCAATTTCAGGTTAATTTTTGACCATTCTTTGAAACAGGGATAAGTTGTGAGTTGCAAATAAGCTTAAAATGAAACATTCTGGCAGCGCTTGGTGGACATTTTTTCTAGTCAGTTTTTTGTAAAAAGGATGTTGAGGGGCTGCAAAATCTGGCTGGGGTTGCATCTAGCCCAGAGGCCAACCTTTACAGATTCCTGTTCTACAGCATGTCACAGAGACATTTAATATAAGGAACCTCTTTTCTTATTTTCTATTCTCACATTACAAAGCTGCCCTAAATGTCCTGTGATCAGAACAGACCTGGAGTATAAATAAACCATTTATTAAATATGGTATTATTCCAGAAATGGGATGGCTTACAGAGGAAACTCTAAAAATGACTTCAAACCATACATTGCCATCAGTCCTGTGATGCCTGGTCTATTGAACAGGAGGAGGTTGGGACTCTGATTTGCCAGCAGCATGTAGGGATAGTGTGGGCAAAGACCAAAGACAGAGACTGGGCAGATGAGGCATGTCCTTCTTTGGAGGTTTTTAAACAGAGGCTGGATGGCCATCTGTTGGGGTGCTTTGATTGTGAATTTCTGCATGGCAGAATGGGGCTGGACTGGATCAGGGCCCTTGCGGTCTTTTCCAACTCTGATTCTGTGTCTAGAGCAGAAGTAGAAAATGTCATAGTCCCTAAACAGGAAGTATCCTATTGTACAGATGTTTCAGCCTTGCTCTACTTAGATGGGTCTCTCCTTGCAAACTGTTCATGTTGGAATGGGAGAAAAAAATATGTTTCCTTTCATCATAGTTTGCTTCCAATTTCCTAGCGGTGACCTCAACAGTCAAGCAGGGCCTTCAAGAATCTCTGGTGCAGATCCTACAGCCCCAGCGCCGTGTTGATGTCCTGCGTGATGTGATGGATGCCCAGCATCACCATCGGCCCTATGTCATTACGTTTTGTGGGGTCAATGGAGTTGGGAAGTCAACCAACCTGGCCAAGGTACTTGTGGAGCCTGCATCTGTGGGGTTGAGAAAGACAATGTGGATCAACAGGGACTGGGATAATCCAAGATGCTAGACTGCAGTTTTAGTTATGGGAGACGAGAAGCCAAGGATCATTCTAAGGGGCTACTGAATGGAAGCTCCAATTCTGATACTAAATGTTTACTGCTCCTCTGTTTTCCTGATGGAATTTGTTTTATTCATAACTAATGAGAAGTTGTAAGAGAGTATCTCTAGGTTTTCTGAGTCCTCAAGTACTACATATTACTATATTTATATGTGGTCAGCTAGTGATCCACATTCAGTTTATGAAACAAAATAGTCAACCCACAGGTTCCCACTAGAATCCTGAGCCTTAGTTTTTACATTATTCCAGCATTATACACAGGCACCTGTAAAATCTTTACTCTGTCTCAACATTTATAACTGTTGTCAACTCACGAAGTGATGCTTTTCAATGCAACATTCATGCTTTCATCCAAGTGTCATAAGTAATTGAATCACAGGCATGCTAATGTATTAAGCTAGGTCTTGCCTCTCATTTCTGCATTGCGGGTTGCACAAGCCCTGCCTAGGTTTTAGACACTTTCTAGAAATCAGAAAAGCATGGAAATTTAGAATGAATGTTCTGTTTATAATGTTGAAATGTGGAAAAGAAAGAAAATCTCTCGTTGCTGAAAAGAAGTACAATTTTATTACTGAAAATCGCCCCACACGTTTCAGCCTGGAAATATTTTCATGGCCTTTTCCAAGGGATTGCATCTTTAAAATCAGCCAAAAATCTGTTGGATGTGCCAGTCTTCTTTGCATCTGTTTATGAAAAGGATAGGAAACTTGGGGCCCTTCTGATAGATTTTAAAAATAATTTTGAATTCTCTTCCACATCCTGATGAAGTATATCCCTCAACTTTGGCAATCCTTATAGTGGCTAAGGGGAGATAGAATCCAACATGGAGAGGGCTGTAGGTTTGCCAGCCATGACTTAGATGTGGAATGGTATGCCATGAGCATTCATTCTTCCATCTATCCCTCAGATTTCCTTTTGGCTCATCGAAAACGGGTTCAGCGTCCTCATTGCTGCCTGTGATACGTTCCGTGCTGGGGCTGTGGAGCAGCTGCGAACTCACACTCGCCGCCTGAACGCTTTGCATCCTCCAGAGAATCACAATGGCCGCATCATGGTCCAGCTCTATGAGAAGGGCTATGGGAAGGATGCAGCTGGCATTGCCATGGAGGCCATTCTGTATGGTAAGGCCCCTTTTGATCTCTCCAGAGTCCAGATGTTGAATGCTCTCTTTTCCAGACTATAAAATATTAAAGAAATTGAACTGCCTTGAGAAAAGAGAATCCCTTCACAAACCTATTTCTGTTGGAGGAGGAGTGCGGTTTATAGGTGTGCCTAGCCAGTCAACCTAAGAGCAGCATGTCCAATAGGTTACTAAACTGCTTAGGTGTTCTGCTTATTTTGTGGCCAGCAGAAATGTACTGAATTACAGAGTCCTCTTTCAGTTGCAAAATGTTTCTCTTTCTGAAATAACATTGGTGGCATGCTGTTGGGCAGAGTGTAAGAGACTCTGGATGCTACTGTCTGGTGATTCTGTTGCTGTGAGACATGGATGAGAACAAAAACCATGGGTTTATATTATGTTTAAAAAAAACACCAGTGGAGACATTCAAGGTATTTGTAGATGCTGTCCAGCAACTCATTTCAAATGAGAAAGCAGCTGCTTTGCAATAGCCTGACATTGTCCCTATTCCATTTACTTTATTCATCTCTTTTTCTCTACCTTAGCACGCAACCAAGGTTTTGATGTCGTCTTGGTGGATACAGCTGGCCGTATGCAAGACAATGCTCCTTTGATGACAGCTCTAGCTAAACTCATTGCAGTCAATACCCCTGACCTTGTACTGTTTGTGGGAGAAGCCTTGGTGGGAAACGAGGCTGTGGATCAGCTGGTGAGTTTCTGACTCTTTCTCATTTGAGATACAAACACATGAGGTGGCAAACCAGCTCTTCCTTTGTGGGCTCATTCACAGAGTTCTCATATGCCCAGAATGAATAATGTGTTCCCACAGGACAAATGCACAGTTTGGATACATGGGTCAGTGGTGGGAACTGCCAAAGGCTCACCACTGTATTCATATCCAGTGGCAAATCCAGTGCATCCTTGCCTCATGCGGGGATCCGTTCCAGACCCTGCCACATAAGGCAAGTTCCGCGTGTGCTAGTCATATATAATCTATAGGGAAAAAAATGTCCCGTGCCATTATCCAGCACATCAGGATGCAGCCAAGCCTGCGTGACAGTAAGAGCTATTTCACAGTGGAACAGGGTGCCTTGTGAGGGTGAGCAACTCATGTTCATTGGATGTTTTTAAGTAGAGGTTGGGTAGTTTGTTGCTTTAGCTGTGGACTCCTGCACTGGCAGGGTATTGCTTTAGGTCAGTGATGGTGAACCTTTTAGAGGCCGAGTGCCCAAACTGCAACCCAAGACCCACTTCTTTATTGCAAAGTGCCATGTCCCTCTGGCTTTCTGGCAACTCTGTGCTGGGGCGACAGCACATGTACCCACAGAGAGGGTTCCGAGTGCCACCTCTGGCACGCGTGCCATAGGTTTGCCATCACTGCTTTCCCTCAGAGACTACCCACAACACAGTGTAAGTTTGTTGTTTCTCCTGGTTTATGAGCCGCCGTACCGTAGTGGCTGAATGTTGGACTGACTCTAGAAACTCTTCAACTAGAAACTCATGGCCATGAAACCCACTGGGTGATGGTGGGCAAGTCAGTGCTCTCAGCCAATGGCAAAACTCCTCTGAACAAAATTTGCCTGAAGGTTGCCATAAATCAGAAATTACTTCAAGTCACACACACTCTTATCTTCTTCAACCCCAGGTCAAGTTTAACAAGGCCCTCGCTGATCATTCCATGGCTCAGGCCCCACGCCTCATTGATGGAATAGTGCTCACTAAATTTGACACCATTGATGACAAGGTAAACATGGAACTGTATTTCATGCTTTCTCTGAGATGATATGTTCTTTTGATCTTATTAAATTCACAACTTGCTGAGAGCCATGAAACCAGCGTGGAATCATGTATACAGCATCTGCTGAGGAATTAAGAGAAATACTGGAGAATGCGTCATCCTTCAGAAGCGAAGATTGTATCCTCGTAATTCCTCACCAGTGGCTGGTTCTGGCTAGCAATAACGGCAGCTGCACTCCAACAAAAGGCTGGAGGACTACAGACATGGCCTTAGTATCTTGCACACATTTCTAGCCTTCTTAAATAGTGGTGGTTCCTTGTGCAAAAGAACAAAGGCCCTCAAGCATCAGCTGCAAAAAAAACATAAACCACCTACTCTTTTGTAAATCATTTTTGAAAAACCATGTGTGCATGAAAAAATAGTTAGCCCACCATGTTTCAAATGTCATAAAGACATCAACTTTTTAAAAAACAAGTATAAATGACTGTTTAGCACAGTGTCATTGAACTCACCTAAGATTAACTTATTGCTGCTTGTCCACTAAAACTAACTAAAGTGTGCTCTTCTCCCATCCTAGGTTGGTGCTGCAATCTCGATGACATAC
The DNA here is from genome assembly GCF_019175285.1 of Sceloporus undulatus. NCBI lineage: Eukaryota > Metazoa > Chordata > Lepidosauria > Squamata > Phrynosomatidae > Sceloporus > Sceloporus undulatus. The sequence continues at coordinate 145,702,912 of NC_056527.1, read as the reverse complement.
ATCACTAGTAAACCAATTGTATTTGTGGGTACTGGACAAACCTACTGTGACCTACGTAGCCTTAATGCCAAGGCTGTGGTTGCTGCTCTCATGAAGGCCTAACCACCAGTTATTGCACCAAATTTCTGTCTGCAGATATCTCAGAATGTGCTTTCCAATGTGACTGTCTTAGTACTATTACTTCTTCTTTTGGCCTAGTACAACACAGAATGAAGGGATGCTATAAGGGGCTTTTATTTTTTTCTTTTAGTTCCATTAACACATACCTCTTAAGCAATGTGCAGGTTTAATTTTAGTGAGTGCTGGTGTTTACTTCTGTTTCCCTTTTAGAAATTAGCCACATGCTCTAAAGTGTTTGGAGGAAAGAAAGTCTTTCTCTCACTGTTGACTCTGCTGCCTAAAACAGCCTGAGTCCGAATTCGCTTGTCCAGTCAGCCCTCTTTCCTGTCTGCCTTCATTCTGCTTGCTTCCCACTGGCTGAACCCAGAGCTTTGTACCGTTCATCCAAAGTTGGTGGGTGTCATAAAGACTTTGGTGGGGTTGTTGCTCTACCTCTTAATCTAAAACCTCATTTGCGCTCATAGAGCCATTCTAGATTATGTTTTGGTGATAAAGCCATTGGCAAACAGGCTGAAGTGTGGAGAGAGCGGCTGCTTTGTGTGATAATTATAGTGAGTCAAGCTTTGACCTTGCAGCACCAAAGCTTTCAGACCCCTCTCCAAGACAAAGCTGGGACCTTACTGCTTCCAGAGGGCAGTGGAGGCGGGAGCTGCTGATGCCTTAAAAAGGTCCTTCTTTCTAATGTGAGTAGGACTTTTTCACAGCAGCGCTAGCCAGACATTGCCCCAGACCATTGGGTATGAAAAAGCACAGGGTCTTGTGAGGCTATTTCTCATCACATACCTGCAAACCAAGGGTATTCCTCTATTCTAAGTAATGTCTCTCGCAATTGATCAGAGAGCTGCTTATGTTGCATTTTTGTGGTACTAAATACAAGCCAGTGCTCAAAATCATTGCACTCGTTGCATGAATATCAGACCCTTTTTGTATTGGAGTTGTTCATGGTGAGCACATGCTGTAATTTTGCACAATAATACTCAAGCTGCATAGACAGTGTTGAAGCTTGGGCTACACAATGAATGCTGCATACAAAATCCTTAACCCTTCCCAGCTAAACAATGACAACATCCCTGTGGACATAAAAATGGCTATATGAGTTCATTTTAATGCTGATCACTATGTGTATTGAATCAAGAGTTGGTTATAAGACTGAATAACTCCCCTCCCTTGTTAACAGAATGTTTCCATCTCACTGCCTCACTTTTCCTACCTGATCACCAGATATCAGAATAAACCTAGTCCACAGAAGTCTTCATATGCTGTCCTACATGCACTGGTTAGGAATCCTCTAGTGGGGACAAGGCTGGTGGCTGCCTGCTGCTCCCCACTCCCTTTGGAGTGCCTCTTGAACCGGGTATAAAGTGCTATGTTGAATAATACAAAACTATGAGGATGTCTTGCAGCTTGGTATTTGCAGATGTGCTGTAGTGCAATAAGTTGAATGCTGTCTGCTAAAAAAGTAATTTATATAATAAAATTTCATTAAGAGAAAAAAATACACCCAATTTCTCCTTTTCCAACAATAAGAGCAGGAGGACCAGAAAATGCAGGCTCCTGGATGTTTTTCTGTTTGTTTTTTTCACGATAGCAGTAATGACAGACAAGTTTCCCAGAAATGCCGTTTGCCTGCTGACCTTGCCTGTAATGTGCAGGAACAGAGGAGTTGGACTGAAATGCATTATAGCTCCGTAAACAAAATGCTCCAGATTAGAGCAGATTATAGGGATACTACATGAACCTTCACCTTGTTGTCACCCTCAAATGACCCCCCCCCAAGCAAAATTTGTCAATACTAGAAAAGCATACATTTTGATTTGAAATAAGATGGTCCTAGGAGCTGTAAACAATTTTGAAAGAAGGCACATGCACCTTGTTTGTGAGATGAATCACTACTTTTTCTGGTGGTTCATAGGGTCCATTTCCTAACTACAGAAGGGGGGCCATTTAAAAGGACCCACTTGGAAAAGCCAGAAAATGGCTGGCAGCTTCCCTTTCTCCTTGTCTTCTCTGTTCCTCAACAGAGGAGGGGAAAACCTTTTGCTTCAAATATGGTTTGCCATAATCCAAATTGTCCAACTAGGTCACTTGATCTATGGATAAGACAACATCATTACTGAAGTTGCCTTGGTTACAATTAAACAAGCTAAACATAATTACAGTTAACCACACTTCAAAGACAAGAAGGATGAAGGCTAATTCTTTGCTGCAGTACAGGAAGGGAAGCGAGCGCATAAAAAACAGAAATGTGATCATTGTTCTGATAATGCACATCACAAAATACATTTTGAAAGTACCTTTATTAGGTAGAGTAGTGTGATAATGTTTTAACTGCCAGTGGATATGTAGAATGGTCAGATACTTAAAGTTCTGTGTTGAAGCGCTCTAGTCCTGTGGAGAGTTCTATTTCAGGAGAGTACACTAAATGTCTAAGCAGAAAACTAACTGCCTCAGTGAAATGCAAAGTGCCCAGATTCTGTAGCACGCAACTATGGCAATTACAGCATTATCAAGCTGCATCAATGTATAAACTGCAACATCCTCTCTAGCTTTCAGTGAATTCTCACCACAGAACCTCGCTAAAATAGACTTGTCTTTATTTCCACATGAAAGCAGTAGCCATTAACAGCAACTGGTATTCGGAGCTAAACCAGACATCCTACATACAGACATCTCATTGTGCAGCGATGACTATGTTTCAAGGCAATCTACATCAGAGATGAGTTAATGACCTTTATTACAGCTTCTGGCATACAAAACACTGGATAAAGAAAGAAAGACTTAGGAAATTAGAGCTTCAAGTAATTTTTCTTTAAAAAATGCTCATATTTCAGTCTTACCCAATATAAAAAGCACTAGTAGCAAACTCTTACCCGGAGGGAGAGGATGGATCTCCCTGCAGATACAGCCTTAAATAAAAATGACAGTGATAAGATGGATCTTCATGTCCAACATAAGAAGGGTCCAAGAAGTGCTGCATCAAGTCTTTCAAATACTTAGTTTAATATATCAGAGCAAAACAAGATAGGCATTCACAAGAACCAGCTGCGAAGATAGTATATGCTTCTTCATTTCTTTCATATGACCATGAGGATCATGGCTCTGTTGAAGCTGCCAACACCTTGCTTTACATCTCAAGCAGAGGGATGAACCTGTACAACTTGCACAAAAGTGGGATGTGGATGGAGTGCTTGGTGCTCTTGCCTGCTGCATCTTGTGCAGAGTTAGCCTCCTCAGAGGTTATCTGGGCAGATATGCTTTGGACACCAGCCTTAAAACTAAAGGCAAGAGGACATGCTTTCATAAAATCTCTGGAATTGGGAAAGGTTGTTATCAAAGCATCTGATTAAAAAGAGACAGGGTTGGCGGAAAAACAGCTCTTAGGAAAGATTTGCTTGAAAAGGCACGTAAGCTCACTCTTTGAATTCCCACTTGTTAACTGCTTATTCAAAATATTTCTATACCACCTTTTGAGGGGGGGAAAGGCTCTTTATTTAATACCAGATCTGTGGGGCAGTATTTTAAGAAAGCCTTGGCATATTTTGCCATGCAAGGGTATGATGGACGGGAAGCACCACAAAGGGACATGCCATTTGTTTGCCATTGAGTTGCTCTATCCCAGGTGAAAGCTCTACCCTCTAATGCGAATAAGCCTTCAGGGCCCTTCCATGGTGTAGCCATCAGAGGGCAGGAGGCATGGAAGTCACTGGTGCTTCCTGTTCCCAAGCTCCACATTGGCCAGTTAACTGGGTTACTTCTCTGAGTAATACCTCATGTCTCAAATGGATGCAACCTTGGGTTGCTAACTATCACTCTATACAGGGGTTTTCTTGTCAGGTCTGTTTAATCTGACAACACTAGCTGCCCAAGACCATCCTTCCATGTTTTGCCAAGTCCTTACTCATACTGAGTTCAATTGCAGTACATGGCTATTCCCTTTCAAAGTGCCTTCCCTTGATGAAAACGACTTTGCCACTCCAGAACTAAGAGGCAGCTAGAATCAGGACTATATCTCTTCACACTCTGCTGACACCAGATAGGCAACAGCCACCTTAATGCCTCTTGTTTTGCCAGAGGCATCTACCATATTGTTTCTAAGGAATCTTCCATGTTTTGCAAGACACATCTTGCTAAGTCAAGTCTCGAGTCTTCATGAATTTCCATGCCCATGGTAGTCATCATCTTAGCAAGACTTTCCAAAGCTGGCCCATAGGGACTTTTGAGCATTAAGTTATTACCTTTTAAAATCAGTAAACTTCAATCAAACACTAAACCTTTGATTTCAGTGTGCGTTTCAGCTGTGCCATTTAGTTGTCCCTCCCGAGGTAAACCTGGTTGAGAGATGAAGAAAATCCAGTGGTTTGAGGTGGGAAGGAAAGTCATGCTGGCCAAAGAAGCCAGAAGCCCAGTGGCCAGGGATGATAAGAGTTGTACCCCAAAACATTTGGAAAATCTCTTTAAAATCTTCCCACAATCCTATTCAGACATTGCTAGAATTTTGAGATAACTAAACTTTGGCCACACCTTTTCAAGTGCAATAGGACTAGAAACATGCTATTAGTTTTAAACTAAGCATGTTTTCAGTTTGGAACTAATTTCAGAGTCCAGAACTACATTTGCATGCACAAGCTAAGGCTACCAGATAAAATAAGGAACAGGGCTCCGCTCCCCGTAATAGTTATTTAGAAGACCAAATTCAGCACATGTTGTCATGCAATACAATCTCTTCTATACAGCTATTGAAGATGCAGGAGCTCTGGCTTATTCCACTGGGCAAGCCAAATACCAATCTCAACACAAAGCCAATGAAGTCACTGAAGCTAAATAAGTGTTGCTCTGAACAGCATCTGCACCAACCATGAGATTATTAGAAGGAGGATGTGATGAAGCAAGTGTAGCAAACAAAATTCAAGACCAAAGGAAGTTGTATTGCCTAGAACTGCTCAATGTAGATGTCTTCTATTACAAGTACACTGTCACACACCTCCGTTAAAATTTGGTAAGGCTGCCACTGTTCAGGCATGCCAACTAAGGGATAGATATAAATGCTATATGAACATGCAGCAATCATCCCTGATCCAGCTAGACTCGCCTACTATAAAGATTAGAGAAACAGTATGTGCAATGGCTAGTGTGACTAGAAGATCCAGGTTCAAGACCCCCACTAAGCCATGAATCTAACTGATTTTGGGGGCAGTAACTCTCATTCTGACGTACTACACAGATAAATTGGGGGGGAAACAGTCGTGCACGCTACCTTGAGTTTACTGGAGTAAAGATGACGTATATGTAACTGTCGTCATTTCCCTTACCTGCATGACCACGGTTGGAGATCTCATTCGTCAGTCTCTCAAAATATTCTGGCAAGTCTGCGTATTCATTCCCATAGGAGATCACTTTAATGCCTTTGTCCAGCATGTTTTCCCGGAGCTTCTTGAACTCGTCTACACCACCACGGCGCACCAGCATAAAATGCTCCAGGTCGGACTTGTGCTTCACAGCTTCAAGGAAGAGGGCTTGGAAAGTTGTATCATCCACAGTCCAACCACAACCCAGAAACAAGAATGATTTGGCTTCATATAATTTCTGGATCTCCCGCTTTTTAAAGAAAAATAAAAATAAAAGAGGAAAAGGGAGGGAAACAGAAATGTTTCATTACTTCCACAGTTTGTGTATGTACATACCTGTATATGCATACATGCATCTGCTGGAACCAACACACATCTCTACTGGCATTAACCCTGCTTCATTTATGCATTAACAACATGTTAAGGTTCAACTATTTAACAAAATGAAAGAACACACTCATAGTCACAATAAACAAGAACAGAATGCAAACATAGACATTTTCAATCCCACAGGTTTTGTATGTATACCAAGTCTGTGTGCACATGATTTCTTCCTTTTTAAAAATAGGACAGAGTACCATTCTGTCTATAGTTTAGCAGTTCTTGACCTTCAGAAGACGATACTACAGACCAAGAGCAGGGGTTGGAATTATGTGGCCCTTCAGATGACATAGCCTCCAAAGCCAACAATGATTATTTTTCTTACATACTTTTATTTCCCTTTTGTTCCTCACATTAAGGCTTTAGCAGTGTCATTGTCCAAAAGGTGGAAGAGGCAACAGCTATTTTGGATCTGATCCTAACCAACAAGGATGACTTGGTTAATGGGGTGCAAGTGGTGGGATCTTTAGGGGGAAGTGACCATGTTCTCCTGGAGTTTGTTATACAATGGAAAGGAGAAGCCAGGCATAGTCAGACACGCATCCTAGACTTTAGGAGAGTGGATTTCAGTAAACTTAGAAAAGTATTGAGGGTGATCCCATGGTCAGAAATACTAAAAATTAAGGGAGTTCAGGATGGATGGGACTTTCTCAAAAGGGAGATAGTGAAGGCACAATTTCAAACAGTTCCAATGAGAAAGAAAAATGGGAGATGTCTCAAGAAACCAGGATGGATGACTAAGGAACTTTCAACTGAGCTAAGTTTGAAATGGAACATGTATAAGAAATGGAAAAAGGGGGAAATCACCAAAGAGGAATTCAAAGAAATAGCAGGCATGTGTAGGGGTAAAGTCAGAAAAGCTAAAGCACAGCATGAACTCAGACTTGCTAGAGAGGTTAAGAACAACAAAAAGGGTTTTTATGGATATGTCTGCACCAAAAGGAAGAAGGAGGAAATGGAAGGGCCACTGCGTGGAGAAGATGGCAAAATGCTAACAGAAGACAGAGAAAACGCAGAATTATTCAACACCTTCTTTGCCTCAGTCTTCTCAGAAAAGGAAAAGGGCCCACTGTACTTCCCATGAGCTAAACACAAGACTGCTATTGTTGCAGACTAACATTGCACTGGCTTTTTAGTTGCCTCATCACACTGCCTACTCATGTTCAGACTTCTTGATCCCTTTCGCATAATTGCTTAGGACATCAGTAAGCAGTATAGAAATGTACTTGCTATTGCTATTACAAGTACTGTTATCAAGCCCATGGCTGGTTCACATGCTGTGTCACTCATCTTATATCTGTGCATTTCAGTGCACTTGTAGAAAACATCTATATTGAGCAGTTATATGCAATATAATACATGCACGACTTCCTTTGGTCTTGAATTCTGTTTGCTACACTTGCTTCATCACATCCTTCAGCTAATAATCTCATGGCTAGTCCAGATGATGTGTCACTCATCCTATAGCAGTGCATTTCATTTTTTGTCATTTCTCCCTGTTGAAAATTATTTTCTTAGTTTTGGCCCAGCTCTCCAATCTGTTAAGGTCATTTAAATTCTGATCCTGTCCTCTGGGGTACTGGCTCTAATTTGGAGTCACTTGTAAATTTGATAAGCATGCGCAGCCTATTGCAAGCCCACCTAACAGATGCACTGTCTAACCTTCATTTTACTGTACTAGCTTTTTGGCAAGGACATCATGGGTGAAATCAGACACAGTATTCTCTTCTTCTATCAAGTTTGTAACTCCATGAAAAAAAAGAAGGATAAGAGTCTGGCATGACTTGTTTTTGTTTCTGAGAATACCATTTTGACCTTTAGTGATCACAGCTTTTCTTTCCTAAGTGCTTTCGGACTATTGGTTCAAATATCTGTTCTAGAATCTTTCTTAATATTAATGCCAGCCTGTTTGAGTGGTAACTATTTGGCTCTTTGCCCCACCACGTTTTTGAAGACGGGGATAACATTTGCCCTCCTCCGTTCTGCTGGACCTCTCCTGTTTTTAAAGATTATTGACGGTGGTTCTGAGATTACTTCTGCTAGTTCTTTTGAAGAGTAGCCAGGTATTCCTGTGCTACCGCTTTACTTATTCTGTGCTGTATTTCCCCTACTGTATCATCTGCTCCCTTTTCCCCAGGTTGAACACCCTTCTCCTTTTCAGATTAGATTGAGTCAAAGGTGTTGAGCAATTCTGCCTTTTCTCTGTCCCCTTTTAGCACATTGCCATCTTCTCCACACAGCTGCCCTATCATTTCCTCGTTCATCGTTTTGCTACGGACATAACAAAAATAATATTTATTGTTTTTAACCCTCTAGCAAGTCTGAGCTTGTTCTGCACTTCAGCTTTTCTGATTTCCTCCTCACATGTGCTGGTTATCCATTTCAATTCCTTTTTGGTAATTTCCACTTCTTTCCCATTTCTTTTACATGCCTCTTTTAAATCATAACTCAACTTAATGTTCTTTACACATCCATCCTCTTTTTTTCAGATACCTCCCAATTTTCCTCTTCAATAAGTGTTTGAAACTGTGCATTCAATACTTGACTTGTCTGACAAGGTTTAGCTTCCCCTTTCCAGGAGAACATGGACACTCACAGCTAAGGATCCCACTGCTTTCACCACTGCTGACCTCTTCCACTTTCTTTGCCATGAATTTGTCCATAAGACAACTGAGGAATTTCTTATACCTTCTGTTCTTGGAATAGATTATACAACATTGATTTTTGTATCTCTATCTGGATATATGAGAAGGAAGAAGAGGAGGTATATTGGGAATTGTACCTGAAGGTCATCTGGAGAGCAATGTGTTTCTTAACCTTGCCCTGGGAACTCTTCAAGCATTCAAAACATTCAGAGCTTACTTTCATTTATGTCAAGGGTGGGGATCCCGAGACCCTCCAGATGTTGCCAAAGCATTACCCCCGTCCCCTTTGCCACTGGCCATGGTGAATGGGGCTGACTGGAGTTGCAGGGCCACACTGTATGCCTTGGTAAAACATCCCTTCAACAAAAGACAGACAGACACTGAAACCTTCAAGTCTCACCATGACCTCTGTGTTGCGTAGCACATTCTGATAGCCAGCTGGATGGAGAACGATGCCACTGGGATTTGTGTACACACCATGTATATGTAAGACGCTAAGCTTCCTCTTCTCCTGGGCCCACTCCAAGACCTGTTCATGATGGCAAAAGAAGCATTCACCGTCTCACTCCAAAGTATCACACATTCCCCCTTGGTTCCTATGGCCTATGTCATGAGTGGACAACTGTACCATGCACAAGGGCCAGATTTTGCCCCCACAATCCCTAGCAAGCTACAATAGTCTTTCAGTTATCTGAATGTGATGTCCCATTACTTCTGATTTTGCTTTTGGACAGTATTTGAAGGTTCAAGAGAAACTCCACTACCTTCTTCTCATCTGTTAAGTCAAGCGATTCAAGCTGTTTCCCTTGGTCTGCCGCATAAATTTCCAGCAGGTTGTCAAAGTTTGTGGTCAGTACAAGAGCACCCTTTTCCATCAAGTGAAGCACCGACTGAAGGAGCCGTTTCCCTGTGTCTTCCATTTTGGACTCCAGGTCATCAAAGACTTCATACAAGCAGTCTTTGAAAAAGGAAGAACGGACATTGCTTGTGCGCTGACAAGAAGAGCAAAATCAGACCAAGATCAGCAGCAATTTCACAACATTGAAAAAAAAAGTTTCAGCAACAGATGACTTGAGAGAGCTGTGGCAAACATAGTTGTCCTTATTGTTTGCAAAGGGTCAAGTGACACATGCTTACAGGGAGGGGGAATGTGAGGGTTTCCAAGTGTGCTCTCATCATGTCGCACCACTGGGAACACTGGCTAGGACTGACTGGGGTTGCAATCAAATATCTGCAGTAGGGCTAGAAATTTGCTTTCAGTTTTGAATGAAAACTCAGATCCTTTGGGATCTTCCAGACTCACGAGGGAGCTGAACTGTGAGTTTAGTAATACATTTGCATGCACAAGCTAGAGCACACCTTCCCTACGCATGCAGTAATGCATACACAGACTCAGCATTCAGTCCTTGCAGCCTCCTACAGTTCTTCTGTGGCTGGTGGCAGAGAGGCAAGTATTGGAGAAGCCTCAAGCTAAGTTCTCATAACCATTGGGGTCCCTTGAAGGCCATTTTGTGTCTAACTACAGGGGAATAGCCAGATGTGTCCCCAATTCCACGCGAACCCCCATACACCCCCACCAACCACAGGATGATTGTAGAAGAATTGCAGCATTTCAATTGTGAGTCAGGGTCAGGGGATTTCTAGAGGATGGAATAGAAAGCCAACTTGCACAATGAAGAAAAAACATAGGAGACTTAAACCTGCCTATGTCTGTAACAGAACGTCATCCACAGCACTTAGATAAACTGCGCTTAATCAACAACAATTTGCTTCAAACGCCAACCCCCTCACCCATGGAAAACTAGAGATAGAGTTGGGAGACCACAATAGCCACCCAGTCCAGGAATACACAAGCACCCTGACAGATGACCCTACATGAGCTGGCTATGCATTTGAATTCTTCAGCTGAAAGTGCCTTAGAAAGCCATCCTCATTTCTTGAGACACCTGCCATTTTTCTTCATCACTGGTACTGTTTGGAATTGTGCCTTCAATATACCCCATTCTCTATTAGTATTCCTGGCCATGGGATCACTGCCAGTATTTCCCTAGGTTTACTGAAACCAGCCTTCTTAAATCTAGAATGCATGTCTGACTATGCTTGGCTTATAGCAATAGCAAGTATATTTCTATACCGCTTTATCAGTGAACAAGCAATCCCTAAGGGTTTACAAACTGTAAGCTCACTGACCCCAACAAGCCGACTACTCATTTTACTGACCTACGAAAGGATGGAAGGCTGAGAGGCTTCCCCTTTCTGCTGTATAACGAACTCCAGGAGAACAGGATCACTCCCATCTAAGGATCCTGTCACTTCCATCTTATTAACCAGATCATTGCTGTTGTTTGGGATCAGATCTAAAACAGTTAATCCCCAAGTTGCCTCTTCTACCTTCTGGATAATGAAATTGTCTGCAAGGCATGTGAGGAATTTGTTAGACTTTAAATTTTTGGCAGTGTTTCATCCAGTGTGTGGATGAAAAAAAAATTACAATCTCATGAAACTGCAGACTCAGATGTGTGACAGGTGACAATGCTGAACTTCCTTTATTCCAACTGTTGAAGGATGGGACTTTCTTCATTCAAACTCAGATTCATGAGCACTTCTGGCTGGCAGGCGAGAGAAGGCTATTTTGGATCAGAACTTGAAGTGTCTTGTTATTACTCAACATGTTCTGTTTACATCCTGTAAAAACAAGAAATCAAGTACAACTACACTGAGCTACATAATCTCAGTTGAAAGAAATTTTAAATTTAAAATAGAAAAATCAAGGGAAGTAATAGTCCCACTCTATTCTGCTTTGGTCAGGCCCCACCTGGAATACTGTGTCCAGTTCTGGGTAAAACAATTCAAAAAGGACATTGAGAAACTGGAGCCATGTGTTCAAAGCAGGGAGACTAAAATGGTGAAGGGTCTGGAAACCATGAAGCCCTATGAGGAAAGACTCAGGGAGATGGGGATCTTTAACCTGGAGAAGAGAAGGTTAAGAGGTGATGTGACAGCCCTGTTTAAATACTTGAAGGGATGCCATACTGAGGAGGGAGCAAGCTTGTTTGCTGTTGCTCCAGAGAATAGGACACAGAGCAATGGATTCAAATGAGACAAAAAGAGATTCCACCAAAATGGTGAAGGGTCTGGAAACCATGCCCTATGAGGAACGACTTAAGGAGCTGGATATGTTCAGCCTTTAGAAGAGAAGTTTAAGAGGTGATATGATAGCCCTGTTTAAATACTTAAAGGGATGTCATATTTAGGAGGGCACAAGTTTGTTTTCTGTTGCTCCAGAAAATAGGACACAATGGAGCAATGGATGGAAGCTATAGGAAAAGAGATTCCAACTAAACATTAGAAGGACCCTCCTGAGAGTAAGGGCTGTCTGACATTGAAACACACTCCTTCCTCAGGGATTTTGGTGGAGTCTCCTTCCTTGGAGGACTTTAAATAGAGGCTGGATGGCCATCTGTCAGGGATGAAGCAAAGTCAGTGAGGAAACTGACAGGGAAAACAGATTGTAACAAGTGAAGAGCTGGATATAAAGTAACCACACGATTTGTCTTTCAACTGTGAAAAGATACGAATTTAAGGTCTGAATATAAATAAAGTTGTTATTCCTTTTGTTCACTGAAGAGTGGTTTGGTTTAATGTATAACCAAAAACATCATAAACATGCTACCAAAGATACTGAAGCACATAATAGATAAGGATACTGGGAGCCCATCACTTCTTAAGTGAGTGGATTAGGAAAGGAATTGGGTTCAGGAAAAAGAGGCCAAGGGTTAAAGGGATACTTCTGAGGAAAGAAAAGCCTCAGACTATATTTAAAAGATAGAAGAACCCCATGGGCCTAGTGGCCAGAATGTGGTGGAGCCTCCTTCTTTGGAGGTATTTAAAAGTGGCTGGATGGCCATCTGTCAACAGGGATGCTTTGACTGAGAGTTCCTGCATGGCAGAAGAAGGGGTTTGTACTGGATCAGGGCCCTTTTGGGGGCCTCTTCCAACTCTATGATTCTATGATTCTAAGCTCCATTCTTGTGGGAAAAGACAATTCAGGCTGCATCAATAGAAGTGTAGACATTATAAATCAAAAGTGATCAAAGGAAGCTTTAGCAAGTCACTGCAGTCTGTGAGAAGGCATGGAGATGAAAAATGGTCCCTGCTCTCTCCAACCACATTTCCCTAACCTTGCCCTAAACTGTAGGTTATGTTTAAATCCAACACTTATATACTGTAGAAGCTTAGAAACATATACTGTCAGACTCAGCACTATAACCTCAACTGGATCTCTGCCCTAGAACAATTTACATGAGAAACCTTTCCTTCTATGTGCTGTCAACTCACTGGTGACAGTTTCTGGATAAGGTCATGAGCTACGTGGATGAGGTTCTTATCATCACAGAGACATTTTTGGAATTTCTTTCTCTCTTCATCTTCAAGGAGGTCAAAGTCAACAGCAGCATCTAGAAGGGCCTGGATTAGACCTTTCCAAGACTTCAAGGCTGGCACTTGAGGAGCGACTGCAGCACTTATGCCCGTCCCGATCACCAAGACCAGTTCCTGAGGCTTTTTGGTTTTCAGACTTGGCAACAGTTTCCTGCAACCAAAAAGGAGGAACAGTTAGAGAGAGAAGATGTGCCCACTAATTTAGAACAGTATGGAGAAATACTATACAGAATATGAACTTGAAGGCCCTTGTCCTCACTGTGTGCTTATACCCTTTCGAAAATACTCTTACTCTTTCGAAAATGACTACCGGGTACTTTTCAGCACTCTCAGCCACCCTCTCCTACTTTTCCATTAATGAGCTTGCTACCACCCAGACCTTTCCTCAGATCTTCAGTCTTACCCTCAGAGGAGTAGAAGGAATATTGAATTAGGTTAATCCTAATGAATAATGAACCGGGAATAAGCATGGTTGATACAAAGTGGAGGCATTTTAAAAAATAATACCATATTATAAGATGTTCAAAAAAGTATAGGATTCTCTCATGTTCACTCACTCACTTTCACACACATACAGACTCACTAGGGTTGCCAGGTTTTCAAAGCAGTAATAAGGACACACAAGATGGGTTGGGAAAAGAATTGTGAGAACATGGCCTCTAATTAGAGTTACAAACTCTTGCAAGATCTCAGATCTCACAGAAACTCCCAATCCCTGAGAAATCCTGAAATATCACGCCAGCAGCCATCCTGGGGAAAGGATGTGTGCTGCTCCACATGGAGTGGGAAGAGCCACACTCACAACAGAGCCCTCCCTCAGCAACGTGTGGTGTGTAACTTGGGGACTGTGCATTTGACTAATATTTGAAAATATAAGATTGTTGCTATCCTATTCAATGCTCATATGTGACAAGCTTTCTGGCCCTTCCATCAGAGATATTACAAAAAGGGACACCTGATAACCTTAACACTCACACTTTCACACACACTCCCATACAGATATACTATGCATATAATCATGATAGTATTTACTTTATTTGCACAACATATATTAATGTCATTACTTGCCTGCTATGGTTTGAAAAGTTAACCCAGAAAAATATAGTTTTATTTGCAGCTTAGTTCTGACAACTGTTTCTGGTGTACCTTTCTAGCTGCTAATTAAAGGTTTTCTGAATCTTACCACTGAAGCCTAGACTTCTGAACAAAGGGGTTACTGGACTTGACAATTACAGAATGCTATACAGTCGGCCCTTCTTATATACGGATTTTTTATACACGGATTCAAGCATCCACGGTTTGAAAATGTTCAAAAAAAGTATAAATTTCAAATATCAAACCTTGATTTTCCATATTTTATAAGGGACATCACTTTGCTATGCCATTATATTTAATGGGACTAGAGCACCCACAGATCACACTGGAAGAGCCCCTCGTGTGCCCTGGAAGAACTAATGGGGTGTGTGCTGCTGTGCACCATTACTTCCAATGGGGCTCCAGCATTTACTGATTTCCCCTTATGCGGTGGGATCCAGAACGGATCCCCGTGTAATGGGAGGGCCCACTGTATTGTTGTTGTTGCTGGTGGTGTTTCCTTCATCCCCAAACAACTCAAGTATCTCGTCCACCTCTCCATACATGCACCAAAACTTTATCCTCACAATGGCTCTGAGATAGGTTTCATAACTAATAACTAGAACTAAGCATGTTTCGGGGTCACAATGACCTGCAGAATGTAGAGGTTATGCATATGTAGGAGTCACACTGACCAGGGGCCATGCGAAAACCTAGATAAAACTAAGATAAACACTGACGAGATTATTGATCTCCTAGTTGCCTGTCCTTGGCTCTTTGCATTTTCACTTACAATGGAAGTAAAGGAGGCACTCAGTGACCATGCCATTTACCACACCATATGATGTTCCTATACGCCTTCCTTCCAATTAAAGGATTGTCTCAATGATCAATATATTATCACTTCAGAGCTAAAGCCACCAGCCATTCCAGACCTTTTCTTCCATCCCCTGGAAAAGCCATTCAGGCCTTTATCGTACTGAATATAACACAACACATGCCTCAAAGGCATAAAATAGAGTATGACTATCTGCCCCAGCCCTAGCCACTTTGTTCACAAACCAGGGATACTTCTATGAAACCCTCAGACATGACATGAGTGATTCCAAGCCCCATGAACCCCCGTGGACTGTGCTGAACCCAGCAAAGCACTTTCCATGGCCTTCTCTTCGGGATCGATCATTATTGCCCACTTTAACCCCTGACTTTTCTCTATCCAATCTTCTGCACCTTTCTTTCCAATGACCTTGTATAATTCTTATGGCTGTCTCAGTTCTTGTATGTCTGCATGAACATTTCAAATAAAATATCTTGTTTACAGAAACTGGAGCACTCTCCAATTACCAGTATACATTGGTGAAAAGATCCACACAGTTACCCTACTCTCACAGGCCTTCTTTGAGAGGTGTGTGTGTGTGTGTGAGGGCAGGGAACCATCTATTATCCCCTATGCTGTAAGCTGCCTGGATTCCCAGTGATTGGGTGGCATATAAATATAAATAAAATAAATCCTATTATTATTATTATTATTATTATTTTCCCCAAATTCCAAGGAAACACTGGAATTGTCAGTGGGGAGACCCCAATATCCTCCACCTTCTAAGTCAGGTTATATTTATTTATTTTTAATTATTATTTTTAGGGACATATTCTGAAACTATTTCATTCTGTTTTTATATTTCAACTTGGTTAATTTTATTTCAGACATACCAGATACATGTCTTTTCATTTAGGGTCTCTTTGAAGGTATGCTGTTTAAATGATGCATGGGTCCTAAGAGTCCGGAGGTCACGCCAAAGCCACACTCCATTCCTAAGCACTGGAGTGCAGCTTTGGTGCAGCTTCCGGATTCTTAGGACCCATGCATCATTTAAATAGCATACTTCCAAAGAGACCCGAAGCAGCTTTATTTTGGCAGTCTGTAACAGGCCATAGATTGAAAGAAGGAAGATGAAATTATGTGTACCTAGGTTTTTTTGCAGGGGGAAATCCATCCTTGAACAACATTTCTTCATCCAGATTCAGGTTCACATTAGAAGCCATCCAGTTTCTAGAGTGAAAGAAAGGCCAAGGTGAAACCTGGCAGAATAATACACTCTCAGCAAAAGTAAATTTCCTGTTTATCACGGCAAGTTTGTAAGGAAGAACAATTATTGAAGCTCATTATCTCTCGCATCGACTCACTTATTCTACAATTAAACACATTACTGCAAGGATTATCAAAGGGTTATCTTAAGGAAGTGTGAGGCCAGTTGCAAACTGAAAAATCCCTGTTTTAAACTCAATGAAGGCTACACAGTATAACCAGGAAAAACAGCAGATGACTATAGAAAGGTGCTGTCAATGAGCAAGATTAACAAGAACGTCTGTTTCTTGTTTGCTAGGTAGTGGTCTATTAGTAGTCATTTAAGTCACCAAAGTAACTGAAACATTCCACTTGTGATCCAAATGTTGGATTCTTCAGTGCAGGAAGCCAGGAAAATTAAAATTACTTCTATTGATATTATTATTGTTGTATTTATTTATATTATCCTGCTTTCCCCCCAAATTTGGGAATCAAAGCAGCTTACAACAGTTAATGGGTGATTTCAACGATCGTGATATTTGCTGGAAGTCAAACTCAGCAAAATTCTCAAGGTCTAGCAAATTCTTTACTTGCCTGGAAGACAATTTCCTTGTCCAAAAGGTGGAAGAGGCAACAAGGGGGTCAGCTATTTTGGATCTGATCCTAACCAACAAGGATGACTTGGTTAATGGGGTGCAAGTGGTGGGATCATTAGGTGGAAGTGAGCATGTTCTCCTAGAGTTTGTTATTTATTGGAAAGGAGAAGCCAAACATAGTCAGACATGCATCCTAGACTTTAGGAGAGCAAATTTCAGTAAACTTAGGCCCCACACAGACAGGCCAAAATAAAGCTGCTTCGGGTCACTTTTGGCGGTTACAGTATTCGTTAAATAATCATGCATAATAAGAGCCAAGAACCACACAAAAGCCACGATCCCAGTCCTAAGGACTGGTGCACAGCTTTGGTGCAGCTTCTGGACTCTAGGACACATGCATCATGTAAACAGCATACCTCCAAAGTGACCCGAAGCAGCTTTAATTTGGCCTGTCTATATAGGGCCCTAGAGAGAAGTATTGAAGATGATCCCATGGTCAGGAATACTAAAAGAGAAGGGAGTTCAGGACGGATGGGACTTTCTCAAAAGGGAGATACTGAAGGCACAATTTCAAACAGTTCCAGTGAGAAAATGGGAGGTGTCTCAAGAAACCAGGATGGATGACTAAGGAACTTTCAACTGAGTTAAATTTGAAACGGAAGATGTATAAGAAATGGAAAAAGGGGGAAATCACCAAAGATGAATTCAAAGAAATAGCAGGCATGTGTAGGGGTAAAGTCAGAAAAGCTAAAGCGCAAAATGAACTCAGGCTTTCTAGAGAGGTTAAGAACAACAAAAAGGGCTTTTTTGGATATGTCTGCAGCAAAAGGAAACGGTAGGGCCACTAAATGGAATAGGTGGATATAAATAAATATTTTAATTTTATTTTTTATATTATTTATTGTTTTATATGTATTTTCTAGAATGTACGCCATTGGCAGCTTTCATTTTTATCGATTTTATTGTGTGTATGTACAGCGCTGTGTAAATCTACAGCACTATATAAATAAAGTTTAATAATAATAATAATAATAATAATTCAATGTAACTAAGGAAATGTGATTTCTAGTTTTCTTTGTGCGAAATACTATGAAAACTTGGTTCATTTTAGAATCGTTGCCCCAGCTAAAAATAAAAAGGTGTCCTTTCCATTCGAGTTACTGGTCTCCCTGCTGATTTCTGGTTAAAATTCTGGTTTTAAAATGATCTATAATCAATAATCTATAACAGAATTAAAATGTCTTTGTTTACTTATGCAAGGCTTACCTGCCATGGCTGTCTCATTTGCATATTAGTTTTGAATGAAAAGTTTGCTAAAACATGTTGAATTGCTCTTGTTTTCTGTGGGAACCTACACTTATTCTTTCTGCCTCTGGCACCAAAGTTTCTGTTGAAGATTTAATGAACACATCTGCTACATTAACTGAGGTGTACCTGTACTGTCAATTTGCTACTTGTAGTTGTAGCCTTCCCCAACTAACACCTCAGTTTCATGGGATTAGAGTCTTATTTGTCCTGTGACTCTGTTGCCCATACAGCTTAGGCCTATAAGAAGCTGAATATGCCCAAATTTGCTCTTCTTCATAGTGGTCCAAAGGACAAGATCCCCATCCTTCTTTGCAAGCTGCCACTTGGCAGACAGGCTATTATTGGCCAAGGATTACTGCTGATAAGATGCTCTTAATTCTGAAGTCAAGAAACTTAAGTCTCCCACTTGTTCATTAAAGGAGAATGGGCAGCTCTCCAAGAAAGCAGTGAATGGGAAGCAGATTGTGTGAGCATCAAGAGCCTCTCAGACAGGTCACTGGGCTGGCACTGCTGATTCCTTGGTGAAATGGGCAGCGGCAGACCAGCATCTTGTCTACAGTCCAGAGGCCTTTCAATAACAAATAAAGAAACAGAAGAAAGGAAGACTAAAGCTAGGCTGAGCATCTTTCTGGGAAATGCTTTCTCTATTCTTCTGCCCCAAGCCTTCCCTAACTGTAGTCATCTTGGAAGAGCGAGTTAGTGAAATTCCCCAGCTTGCTACAGTTAAAAGGCCTTATAGAAAAGTTCTTCCACAGGGATTGTCCTTCCCTTCGGTTGATACGCAATAGAGACCCTCCCAGGGCCAGGGGAGTTTGAAGCCGTGGTACATGCGCTGGGAACCTCTCGCCTTGATTTCTGCAACGCGCTCTACATGGGGCTACCCTTGTGCCAAGTTCAGAAGCTTCAATTGGTCCAAAATATGGCAGCCAGATTGGTTGTCGACAAATCCAGGCTTACCTGTCCTAAAAGATCATCACTGACTGCCAATTAGTTTCTGGGCACAGCATAAGGAGTTGGTTATTACCTTTGAAGCCCTACATGGCTTGGGCCCAGGATACTTGCGGATACTCAGAAGTTCATCTCAGAACTTCTGAGATGAATCTGTTACAATCGCAAAAGACCAGATTGACAACAACCTCCCAGAAGTCTTTCTTTGCTGCCGCCCTGAAACTATGGAACGGCCTTCCGGAGGAGATCCGTCTTATTACCACCTTAGATGCCTTTAAGAAGGCAGTTAAGAGGGATCTCCTCCGGCGGGCCTTCCCACCTTGATCACTATGGTGAATCTTCCATCCATTTAGATGGTGTCTCCATTTGATTATAATTGATTAGAATTTTAATTGTGAATTTTATTAATTTAAGATATTCGAGGGTTAGGGGATTATTAACTATTATTATTTTATCGTATCATCTTTATTCTATTGTATTTTATCTCTGTTGTAATCACGCCTCAATCCCCAGGGAGAGGCAGGAAAGTATAAATATATCATCATCATCATCATCATCATCATCATCATCATCTCCCATGAACATCCCTGCTTAGTAGAATGGGAACAACGGACCAGCTGAAATGTCCTTCCAATTAATAGTCAGCAGACATGAGCTTCTCAAAGATGGCAGCCAAGCTTTGGAACGTCCTTTCTGTCTCTTCAATGCCGTCAAGTTAGTCTTATTCAAGTGCGAACTTGGAACTGAAGGAAATAAAGTTTTTAGTTATTGTTCTTCTTAATATTTTAATATGTTTTCTTTTACATTTTATAATTTTATTACAATACAGTTATATTTGGGGGGTTTGGGCTGCAATTCCGTAGCCTTGGAAGAAGGAGGAACATCCGCCTTGTTCTTTGTAGGCAGAGAGACCTCCCCCATCCTCTACGCTCAGCAATAGCAACAAAGAGGGTATTCTGGGCACACATCCAGGAAGGTTAGGGATCTTCCATGCCCTAAATACACCCTCAGAATGGGTGAACCCATGTGCCAACCTTGGAGTACAACCAGCCCACCTTCTGCCATGACAAGATGAGGTTGGCAGGGCTTGGGATTTGGCAAAGGCTTCCACTATGGATCCTCCCTCCTCCCCTCTCCAAGGTCAGTTGCTCTGGATATTTCAGGGAGATAAGAAGGACAGATATATTTTGATAATTCATAAATATCAGAAGCTGATGACTATCGCCTACCCAAAAGTCGCATTTAAGTGTATTCCCTTCCGCTGTTCAACAGTGGAACACACTCCAGCCAGACCTCCTTGGAGGTCTTTAAAAGCTTTGACTGGGAGTTCCTGCATGGCAGAAGAAGGGGCTTGGACTGGATCAGCTCCCTTGTGGCCTCTTGCAACTGATGATGCTTTGGCTCAGGCTTCTGGGAGCTGAAGTCCATAAAAAGGGCACCGTTTGGAGAGCAGTACCCTCCATGGTGACCCTCTAAAGCAGTGGTCCCCAAACTGTGCCCCTTTTAAGAGACTTTGGACTTCAACTCCCGGCATCCCACGCTATTGGCCAACATGGCCGAGGCTTCTGGGGGATGAAGTCCAAAACCTCTTAAAAGGGGCACAGTTTGGGGACCACTGGTTTGGGGCGCCATTGTACTTTGGCTGAGGAAAGGCTGGCCCCGCTCGCCTTCAGCTGCGCCTCCGGGATCCTCCTCCTCCTCCTCCGAGGAGGCCTGACCCACTCGGCTGCCTCTCCTCCTTCCCAACCAGAGCGAAGCGGAAGGACTCACCTGGCGAAAGAAGGACGCAGGAGAGAAACAGCCGGCAGGAAGCACTCCCCGCCTCCCCCCACTTCCGCCCGGGCATAGAAAGGTAGGGCTAGAGCGTCCCCTCACTCACGTCACTTCCGGTCTCTACTCAGGCCTCTCTTTCCTCTCCCCTCTATGGTCTCAGGCTGCGTTTAGCCTTCAGGAGGGGAAGTAGAGCCGCCATCTTAGGCCTGGTTCTAAGTTATAAAGAGGCCCTCAGCCTCAGGGCTGCTATGAGAGGGTTCTTCGTGATGTTTAGGCGTCATTTATTACAATCAGCAGATCCAATATATCCAATAAACAATGTAAAGTGTAAAAACAACAGCTAAAAGGGATAAACAATAC
This sequence comes from Sceloporus undulatus, assembly GCF_019175285.1. Classification (NCBI taxonomy): domain Eukaryota; kingdom Metazoa; phylum Chordata; class Lepidosauria; order Squamata; family Phrynosomatidae; genus Sceloporus; species Sceloporus undulatus. Next base: position 145,681,857 of record NC_056527.1, on the reverse strand, counting down.
AGTAAAAACAACAATAAAATGATGTTTTATTGAAAAATTGAAGGTTTACACAACGATATATAAAAACAGTGGGTTATTTACAAAATGCAATACAATAAAAAAAATTCCCCTGCTGCATAGATTCTGACAACGCAGCCTTTGGCTTTGTTTTGTTGTTTGTAAAGCTTACTGCATCATTGAAGGTGCTACCATTTTAAAACATGTTTTAAAAACAAAAACTCATGAAGGCCTTGTTCCCATTGTTCCTGGACTGCAGCAGGCTTTGTGAGCTTTGCCTTCAGTGCTCCACTAAACAGCAGTTACACATGGCATTTAATGCCAGTTCCTGGTTCTGTGGCTCTTTGTAAATAGTGTTCAGAAAAAGTCAGAACTGAGGCATTGAGAGGTTTGAAATTTATAAATATGAAATAGCTATGCTAATACTTCCTTACTTTTTGCTTCTGTAGCCTGCTTGCTTCAAGAGAACAGGACAGTAGACTCATGGAATGAGTCTACAGCGAAAAGTGCAAATGGGCTACCTGGCCCCAACTCCTTTTTCCTGTCTGTGACTATAGCAAACACATACACACACCTCTCTGCCTCCCTGCGTTATCAGTAGCTTGTCTAACTGCAAAACTATTTGTTAATTAGCATCCCCTTGCAAGGCAATTGTTGAAGAAACTGCTTGTTAGTAACTTCAAAGAGCTCAGCTCATGAACTTTTAAACCTTGCCTTAACAACTTAGTGCCTGATTACCTCATAGCTAGGTAGAAAGTGAAACAGCATAAGCCATATTAGGCAGTGGGCTGTTCTTGCTGGGTCTCTGCTTAAAGAAATGTATAAAAATTGTAACACAAACAAGGAAGGCTGCGGCAGCCTTGGAAAACACCTGTTTGGGTGGAGCTGTCAGCCCCAATCGGTGAATAAACTTGTGTTTTTACTCTGCACCACACAATCGAGCCTCCGACTTTCTTATTTTGGCTGGTCACTCCAAGAACCTTCCCAGAAGGAGAAAAGCCTTGTTTATCTTTCCCTTTCAGCATAACCATTGGGTTTTTTACCTCCAAAATATGTGAGCTAAAAGTTTAGAAGCTCCGGTGATGATGGAGCGAGAAAGGTCAAGAAAGACTGGGCAGCAGAATTGCAAACATCCCAGGGAAGATGAGTTCTTCAGATCATAATGATTAGAAAAGCCCATGCTAATTAGTAGGAGTGGGAGCGTTGATGGTTCTCACATGAGCCAGAAATATAAGTCTGTGAGTTGCTCAAGTCTTCTACTCCAAGCCTTAAGTGAAATCCCACGCTTCTTCCACCTTCCAGTCTCTACTTGCCCTGGCAAGATACGTTCAAGGCAAGTCTCAAGTGGAGCCTCAGAAAAAAGGTGGCGGAGATGGTGGTGTGTGTTTATGTGTACTTGTGTGGAGGCTTAGCAACTAGAAAATCAAGATGATATGCAAAAAGTAAAAGAAATCTCAGGGGGGACAGCAAATGCGTTAGGCAACAGGCTTCAGGCCGGCGGAACTTGGATCCTTTTAAAGCTAAGCCTTGTAGAAGGCTCCTCTGATGCGCAGCAGAGGCAGGGAGCGGAGTAGATCTCAAACCCCTTTTCAAGCTCATTGTCTCATGGGTTTGTTGTTTCTGGCCAAAATCAGGCCATCAAGTGGTCACTAAAAATATACAAGTCTTAAGTCAAGTTTAATGCATCATTTATTGCCAAGTCAAGTCCAAGTTACTCAAGCGGCTTGAGTCTAAGTTAACTGACTCAGGTCTCCATCACAAATATTAATCAAACTAGATGTGATACTTGTTTCATACTGAATACATTTTCAGTGTCATAGAAGTGGATCCTAAAATTTAAATTGGTATAATAAAAGCAAAGGTTCATATCCATCCTATTTCACCCAGCTATTTCATAATTAAACCACTATATGAGTCAGTCCTGCACCACTGCTTTAGCTGAAATGCACCACTGCTTTAGTTGGAACAGCCTTATGCTGCTGTGAGAACAGGAATCCATCTTGGAGTTCATACCTGCCTTCTGTTTATTATTTAAAGTACCTTTATTAACATTTACACAAGTAGAGTAACTGCAGAGTGTCCCACCTGTTCACAGTTTGTTTTTGATGCCTCATTGATTCTTCCCGCTTCCCTGTGGAGCACTACATAAAGTGGCTTTCCTCAGGGCTTTGCATCACACTCCTCTCCAGCCGCCACCATGCCACATGGTTATGTTGCCTTCCTTGTCCTCACCGTGGGATTTCTCGCACCCTGCTCTGGGCTAGTGGATTCCTCCAAACAGAAGGCAGGTATGAACTCCATTTTAGTCTTCTTCCAAACCTTATGTAGGTCACACTCAGTTTAGGAAAATTACTTTTTGGACTATTGGCTGCCACAATCCCCTTGGCCATATTGCTGGGAGAAATCTAGGCACTGTTCTCCGAAAAATAGCAAGCTCTGATCATACAGTTGTCTCTGTGTGTCCGTGGAGTTTTTATCCATGGATTCAACCATCCACAGCTTGAAAATGTTTTTTTAATCCTCCAAAGAAAACCTTAATTTTGCCATTTATATAAGGGACCCAATCTTACTAAGTGTGAGATACAGATTTTTCCCCCCTAAGTACCAAAACAAATTAATCAGGACAAAACAAGTGAAGCAGCAATTTCCAATTTATTAATTACAATCTTGCAAGAAGGGGTGTCTCAGGCAAGAGGCACACCGCCTGAGGTTTTACACAGTATTTATAAGACATTTTCTGTTACAATATTTCTATCTCATTTTTTTATGGGCCAGATCTAGACATATGATCAATTTTAAGACCACCTTTTCATGTATGTAAAACTCCACCCATAGCATATCTCATCATACATCTCATGACCATTTAAATTAGCCATTATAGATTCATAGGTGTGTTTTAATATTCATCACCCCCCATTACGGATGCGCAAAAGGGGATATCTCTTGACTTTTAGTAACCCCACCAAATAAATAGTGTTCTTGACATTTAATGAAGATGGAGCTCTCTTATCAGTTGGCTGCAAAAACTGTTTTGCCTCCTTTGCAAAGTTGTCCTTGACTTCCAGGTGCAGTCTTATTTATTTATTTATTTATTTAAACGGAACACTTAGCCATTTTGATAATCTTTAACAGAGACAAAAAGTACTATTTAAAATAACTAAGTCCAGCATATTTTATAAGTGTATCTTATTTATTATCAAACATATAACCCCCCCTTTATTCTTATAAAACAATTTAATAAATAACAGTGTTATAAAAAGCTTATCTTAAAACTCTTTCTTTTACTAACATATATTTTTTATAAAATTCCCTTTCAGTTAAAGGGCCTCAGCTGACCTTTACTCAATCCTATTAGAATAGATATATTGATTATAATAATATATATGTATATATGTAGTTTCATATTATCTATATTTGTAATTTAATTATAGCATACGTTTATATAGTCTAACACAATTTCTATTCTATTCATGTGTTTATAACTCTTATTAAATCTTATGTGTTTGATTCAAATCCATTTCTCTCACTAAGCCATTGTAGTTAATGGGACTTGAGTATCCACAGGGGGTCCTGGAACCAAACTCCAGCGGCTAACAAGGGCCCACGCAACTTGTAACCCCCCCCACCCTTCCGCTAACACTGTATACTGACTTTAAGGCCATTTTATCTCTTTTGTCACCAGCTAAGATTACTTCCCACATTCTAGGTCTCAAGAACATGGAACTGTTTCTTAAAAGCCTACAAGATCCATAATAACAACATCTTAATTCCAGACAAGCCAGCCTTATCTCTCTTTCCATCTGAATTTATCTCTTGGCATTTTGAACAAAGTGAGCCCCTTTAATGTGATTGCCCAAGACTGAGGGGAAAATATTTTTCTGAAAACAACATTAATCTGATCATCCCTTTCAAACCCGCATGTTCCCCCATCTTCATGCTCCATTGTGCATTGTTTTGAATGTCAGCCACATTCTCTTCCAGGATCCTCTCTGGTTCTTCAAATCTCCCTCAATCCAACCACAAACCTCTAGCTAAGATTTCCTCCTCGCATTCCAAGTTCATGCTCCTCCATTCCTTTCTCCACTTCCTTCTCTCAGTCTTCCTTTTCCTCATCCTCAGTCTCCTTTTCCAATCCAAATTCCAGTCTACGTATATGTCACTGTATAATGCATTTTTAAGTGCTATTTTTATTAAAACAATCAAAGCAACATAATAACACAGCCTAATAATACACACATACAAATATTTTTCTATATTTAAACAAATGGACAAAAAGACTAAAAAATAACTTGTTGCAGTTGTTGTGTGCCAAATTTTTTTTTTTTTACCAAAACCAACCAAACAAACAAATGAAAAGAAAAAACAAAAGAAATGTTTACACTAAACACTAGGCAGGGAAATAATTACTTCTAGGATACCTGACTATGGTTCATTTACACTATGTAAGGGCACAGTCCAGGAAAGAAGAGGAAAACAGTAGAGGTGTTGTCATCTCCTTACATGTGTGCCCAGCATCCGTAGATGCTCTCTCTCTTTATGTGCGTGCACATGTATACACATAGAGATATAAGTCAACACTGCCATTGGCATTTAGGGATTCTCCTAGGTATGTGTGTGGCTCTGAGGACTGTTAAAATGAACACCTGTAATTGGCCACTGTTTACCAGAGTATGGGGATTATCAGATGGGGGGAGCTGGAGTAAAAGGCATTCTCCTGGCAAAGTCGTGCGATTGCACTGAGGATTTTCAGACACATCGCGCTTAATCCATGAAGATCCAGGAATGCTCCAGCAACAAACCATTCATGGGTTAAGTCCTGGATAAGCATGACGTTGTCTGAAAATGTTCAGCACAATTCTGCAACTTTGTTGGGAGTATGCCTTTTTCTTCCCCGATTTCCACCATCTGATAATCTCCTATGCCAAAATTGTTCAGCAGTTTGACTGCTTTAACCAGTCCTTCTTGAGTATAGAACCCAACCTCAGGGAGTAGGAAAGGAGCTTGTGGTCATCTTTCTCAGCCCAAATCTCTTTACAGAGTGTATGAGACCTACCTTTGTGCCTCTTTCCCCCGCAGCAGAATCTATGCCTGGAAAATGCAAGCTCCCATTAGAGCTTGGGAGGTGCAGCTCAGACTTCATGCGCTATTACTTCAGTGTCAAGACTCTGAAATGTGAGATGTTCACTTTTCGTGGCTGCAGAGGTAATGAAAATAATTTTGTGACACAACGGTATTGCATTCATGAGTGTGAACGCTTTGGTAAGAGCAAAGACTTATTTATTTGTTTGTTTATTTATTTATTGTATTTATAGCCTGCTGTTCAACCACATACCTTCCTAGAGCTAGTTTAACAGTTCTCTGCCTTCAGACTTACAGTACATAAGGTAGAGAGCTGTTAAAGTTAAACTAGATACATAAGTACATAACTGTTGAAATAGGTTGAAATTAAGTACTGTAAGTACTAAATAAGTATAATGTCATCCCAGCCAAAATGCACAATATATATGTTGCAGGCTTTGGAAGCTCCAGTGTCTTCTTCATTAGGTGAAGGTGTTAAAAATTATACAGGAGGAAAACAAGGTGACAGTGTGAGTCATAAACCTGTATTTTGTCAAAATGTTGTGGCTGTTGTCCTCAGTTCAGATGGAATGGAAGAGTATTCATGCAGGTGGGCATCTCCTCTTTCTGAAGGATCACAAAAGCAATAGATTCTTGTCTTGCTAATGGAATTTAAAATTTATTTCTTGGCCTTTAAGAACCCTTCGTTACCTTTCCTTATCATATGACCTGAGGACAACAACCACAACATCTTGACAAAATTGACTAACATTGTCACACCTCTCCCCCCTTTGCCGCCACCTGGTTGGTCTTCCAAAATCTATCCTTTCCTCCACAAATGTACTCTTTCAACTTCATCTTGTCTTCTCTAATGAGAAAGCGAGTGTATTAAGGAGATGATCAGGCAAGGAGTAGCCCTACTCCTGTTTGTTGCTTTTAAGTTAAACGTTGGCTCATTGCTGTAAAAGAAGTGAGGCAACTACAGTATTGTCCTTTATGGGTTTTTCAGACTATATGGCCATGTTTCAGAAGAGTTTGTTCCTGACATTTCACCAGCATCTGTGGCTGGCATTTTCAGATATTTCTCTGAAGATGTGGTGGCAGTGGAACCTTTGAGACATTGAGATGTATTTCAGCATACACTTTTATGGATTCCAATCCAAATTCCTGGACAATTGGATGCCCCAAAAGCTTATGTTGAAATATATCAGTCCCAGAGATGCTGCTAGATCCCTCCCTTTTCCTTCTAGACTGAAACACAGACCAACACTGTCATCTCCTTGAAAGCTACCTAGAGAGTTGGCATGTATAAATTCATATTTATATATTATTTTATATTTTAAATATTTATGTTTCCCCCCCCTCTCCCATAGGATCGAAGCAGGGTTATAGACTAATTAAAAAACCATTACAAACAATTTCATAGATAAAATTCAATAGTACAAAAACTCTAAAAACAACCATATAACATACATAGGCAGAGAATCAATGGCATTAGAGATACAAGTTTCATTCTTCAGGGGGGAAGGCTTGACAAAAGAGATAGGTTTTAAGGTTCTTTTTAAATGATTCCAGGGGGGTCATAAGACAGAGCTCATCAGGAAGACTATTCCAGATCCTCAGGGCTGCTAATGAAAAGGCCAAGCAACATACTTGGAAAATGATATTTCCAACATAGAGTTTTGCTATATTTCCCTGTTTGCATTATATTTTCCGAAACAATATTGTGATCTATTTATTGCTATTCCTTTTTCTCCCTACTTTGTGTAAATAAATATGCCTTCTCAATTTTGATGGTCCTTGGCTCTTCAAATCTTACATGAGGTGAGGTTTGGTTTTCCCTTGCTGACTCCCGCAACAAGGGATGTGTGTGTCTTTTGGCTGGATCAGTTGAGATCCTGGAGGGTGAGATATAGGGAGGCAAAAGATTCAGGTTGCTGAAGACCTGAGAACTCTGGACCTTGACTTCCAGAGAGCCAAGTAGTACTCCTCAAATGAATCCATGTTTTTTTCTCAACCTCTTTCCTCACCTGCACACCTTGTGTTAAGCATGCTTTGTTTTGTGATGGATCACATCAATTCTCTGCAAGCTTAAAGTCTAATAGCTGTGGCATGCATCTCTGAGAAAAGAAAGTAGGAGAAAAAGTGCATTAATTGTAGGGGATTTAATATCCAGTTTGTTCCTTAGTTGTATACTGAACTGTGGGATATTTTTCTTGCTGCCCATACATTTGTAGATATTTTGGTGTGCATTTCCTCCTAAAGTTTACATTTCTGTTTGCATGTTTTCCATAGAATATAACATGTGTTTTGCAAATATGCAGATTATCATTGTGTGCATTTAAGTCATTTCCTGTTTATGGTGACCCCAAGGCAAATCTGTCACATAGTTTTCTTGGCAAGAGTTGTTCAGAACTCTTGCCTCCACTGAGGCTGAGAGAGTGAGACTTCCCCAATGTCACACATGGGTTTCTGCTGCTGAGTAGGGATTTGAACCCTGGTCACCAGAGTCCTAGTCCAATCATTGAGTCACTATGTATAGTGTTCTGGTTCTCACTGCACATTTTTAGTCATGCAAATTTTTCAGATGAACACATGATTTTGTGCACGTTTTGTGCACGTTGCAAGGCTTGTGGCATCATTCTTTTGCTGGTTTCTAGAGGTTTGGATTGGAATTTTTCTTAGGAAAACATGAACCCAGTGAGTTTCATTCCCAATGCTTAGTTCTCTCCTTGGAAGTAGAACATCCTATATACTTGTAAGATGGGGGAAAGGCCAGAAGCTCTTTGTGCTACTGTGAGAATATTATGTACTTCCACATGTAAACAGGCATATAGCAGGCACGCACTGACTGCAAATAAGACACTACTCCTTGTTGTTTGAGCTGTGACAATGCTGCTTCTTTCCTTCCACAGTGCCACTTTAACAGGACATTGGCGTGCTGCCTGAGCTAACAGTTTTTGGGAATCACTGACTATGTAACATGGACTCAAGCCACTATTATAATTTCAGACTTCCTCTCAATCTGCAGATGTCCTTCTTTTCATATTATCTGGAAGCTCCTGAATATTTTGAATAAATGCATCAGTTATTTTATATCCTTTGTATACTATTCTTTGAGTACTGTATTACTCTCTTCATGTCATCTTTCAAAATTATGGTGCTTTGAGAAGAAAACATGGTTTGATTCTCTGTCATGCCTATACAAACCTAATATATTAATTGGCAGCAGTGACTGTGTAGCAAATTTAGTACAGTCAGCCCTCCATATCCATGGATTCTGTAGCCACAGATTCAACCATCCACAGCCTGAAAATACCCTGACCCCTCAAAAACAAACAAACACCCCAAAAGCAGACCTTGATTCAGGAATATAATATAATATATAAATATTTGTATTTTGTATAGATTTATACCATACACCATTGTATATAATGGAACCTGAGCATCCATGGATTTTGCTATCCACAGGAGTCCAGGAACCAAAGCCCCACAGATCCCACTGCTCACTGCATTATACACATTTCCCCCATGTATTACTCTATTTGTGCATATTTTCCAAATGTCTTTGATTCGTGTTGTCTGCATGTGTTTTTCAAATGCATTTTTTCATGCAAGCCACACTCTGGATATCACATGTGAAAATAAACATAGAGCAAAGAAAAACACTAACAGCTAGCACTCATTATCAGACCTGGAAGTTACATACACTCCATGTTCTATGGTGCATGCCAGAGGAAATGCTGTCTGGGAGATTCTGGGAGTTGTTATTTGAAAAGCATCAAGATTTCTAAACCTCATTTTCCTAACTCATACTTGCAAATGTTTCACAGATGAAAACACATACATGTGGCCATGCTACAGCAGACTATGGTAAAGATGGAACAATTTATTAATGAGTCAAAATACAAAAGCTAGGAAAAGAGTGCAGCAGCAATTTGGTTTTTCCTGAACTTGTTGGAGAAAGCAAGATTTTGGCTGATATGCCAGCTGTGCCCTTTTCTGGAAGTCGGAACTTGAAACTGTGGTGCATGCATGGTAACCTCCCCTCTTGATTTCTGCAATGCGCTCTTCATGGGGCTGCCCTCGTGTCTGATTTGGAAACTGAAATTAGTACAGAACATGGCAGCCAGATTGGTCTCAGGGACAACTAGACGAGGCCATATTACACCGATCTTAAGATGGCTCCACTGGCTGCCTATTAGTTTCCGGGTGCAGTACAAAGTGTTGGTTATCACCTTTAAAGCCCTACATGGCTTGGGCCCAACCTATCTAAGGGATCGTCTACTTCCATACAATCCGCCCCGCACACTCAGGTCCTCTGGGAGGAATCTGTTGTAACCTATAAAAACTAGATTGTCTGCAGCCACCCAGAGGACCTTTTCGGCAACCGCTCTCGATTATGGAACGGCTTGCCGGATTAAATCTGTCAAATTACCACTTTGAACAGCTTTTAAAAAGCTATTAAATCGGATGTCTTCCGGCAGGCCTTTCCTGAATAGATAACCGGCCACCAAAAAAAGAAGAAGATGAAGAAGAAGAAGATCTAACTCATTGGATGCTAATTTTGGCATACTTATAGTTAATTCATTGTTATTTATCGTGTATTAATTTAAGATATGTTTTGTATTGTAAATTCTTTAATTGTATTTTAAGGGGGGTGGGATAGGGGGTTATGGATTGTATATTTTAATTGGAAGCTGCCCCGATAGCGATCCGCAGAGGAAAGGGATAAATTGTTGTTGTTGTTGTTATTATTATTATTATTATTTATTAAGATTTCATCCCCACTTCTTGTTGTTGAGTTAACTGAGTACAAACTACTTTTGCTTTTTGAACTCAGTGTGCACAAACTGAAGTAAGCCAAGGACACAGAGGAAAAGTGGAAGGAGAAAGAAACAGGAACATTTTAAAAGCAGCTGGAAAAGTGGGACAACAGAGGATTAGTCGGGACTGTCCCTATCTATTTGGGACAATTGGAGGGTGTACTAACTCCACATTTAAAGATATACAATTATTATTATTATTATTATTATTATTATTATTATTATTATTATGTTTGATTTATATAGCGCTGTAGATTTGCACAGCGCTGTACATACTAACAATAAAATAGATAAACCTGCCCATGGCATACAATCTAAGAAATAGTAGCATAATGCATATAAAAAATACAGGAAAGGATTAAATAAAACAGGCAAGAATTTAAAAACATCAAATAGCTAATAATAGTCACGCAATGCCTGGGAACGCTTCTCTGAACTGGATGGTCTTCAGCTCAGTTTTGAAACTAGTTAAAGAAATTATGAACTAGTTAAAGAAGTTAAAGAATTGGTATAGTCCAGGCAGATTGTGGGATAGAAGAGTGTTTTCTCACTGCTGCTATTTTCTAATCTCAGCAAAGGCCTCAGATTTATGGTAGAAGGGTTCATCGCCTACAGAGACTGGGGACCTTATCGCACACAGAAACGTAAACGTTCTAGGGACGGGAGGAGGACTCTCGTGCGCGCGCGCAACCTCCCAAAAACGGATTTTATCGCACACGCAAAAGTCCTCCAAGAGGCCCCGTTCCGTCCCCTGTCGCACACCCGTTCGCGTCCAGTCCTGACAAGCACCATTTTTTGCCGACGGAAGGTAATCCGTCAGGCAAAAATCACGCCCGTCAGGACTGGACGCGAACTGGTGCGCGAAGGGGACGGAACGGGGCCTCTTGGAGGACTTTTGCGTGTGCGATAAAATCCGTTTTTGGGAGGTCACGCGCGCACACGAGAGTCCTCCTCCTGTCCCTAGAACGTTTACGTTTCTATGTGCGATAAGGTCCTGGGTTTGAAAGCCTGTGGCAGCCGTTTTATAAAGCCAGGCTGCTAGCTCTGCTACAGCGACCCACAGAAGCCCCACACTCAAGAACAACACACTCACACAAGTATGAAAAGGACACCCAATGAAGGATGCCCTCCCACACACAGCTCTCCTTCTAATGACCACGGAAGATCTACACAAATTTAATCTACACTATGAAGAAATTGAAATGAAGACTTCCCATACCTTGGATCAAACTTTGATCTGAACGGAGACAGCCGCTGTGAAAGAACTAGAAAAGATGCTAAGATGTAAAGCTGTATAATTGTGCATGAATGTTAGAACTGTACACACCATTGTATTCGCTATTACCATGTACGGTTGTGAGAGCTGGACAGAAAGCTGATAGAAAATCAATTGATGTGGGATTGCTGGAGAAGAGTGTCGAGGAGACCTTGGTCAGCCAAAAAGACAACCAAATGGGTCCATGTCTTGAGACGGCAAAGACAGTAATGCTAGGAAATGTGGAGAGGTGCAGAAAGAGAGGAAGACCACATGCTAAATGGATGGACTCTGTTAAGAAGGTCAAGGGTATGAATTTACAGGACCTAAGCAGAGGAATGGAGGATAGGAATCTGGGCGATGTCTCATCCAGAGGGTCACCATGAGTTGGGATTGACTCGAAGGCAGTGAAAAACAGCAACAATTTTGGCTACAAAGCCATGATGGGTGCTGTGCAAAATGTTTGGGTCCTATAAAGGACTGCCAATAGTTTTGGCAACAGCCGTGACGTTTCATGAATGAAGCCTTTTGCTGCCATGTCTCTGGACTGGCCAGTTCAGAATTTAGCTGTATTAGCTGTGCTTCAGCAGAGAAACATTTCCAAAATGCAGAGTTCCCTCTTGTGCCAGGGATTGTTCTGGAAATGTAAGTTAGAGATCGCTAGTATAAGTTATTAATTTCTTTTCTTTTCTGATCTTAAAAATCTGCTTAATCAGGCTCCTGGAACAAAACTGAGGTTCTGAAGTCCAAGTGTATGAAAGAGTTTGCTACTGGGTCCCTCCCTTCCCCTATTCTGTGCTGTATAATAACAGCAGCTATGCCTTTTCCCAGAGCTTGAAATCTTCCTGGGAAAGAGGTTTTGGACCAGATACGTATGAGTGTTTCACCCAGACTTATGTGGCCGCATATCCTAAATGGGTGTCTACCCATGGTGCTATTTGAATGACATACTCTCAGCAACCGTTTCTGACACTTACTGTGTATATTGTGTATACTCATGTGTAAGTCTAAAACCTTTAGTTAAAAAATTGACCCCCAAAAACCTGTGTTGACTTATCCATGGGTCACTGTAAGTGCTCTACTTGAAGTCTTACTTTAAAAAGAACAATCTCCTGGTGAAAGGCAAAAAGTGTAATCTGTTCTGCAAACACTAACCCACTCCCTGTTCTCTCTTCCATCCAGCCTTTAGGTTGAGCAGAAACAGTTTTGCCTGCTGGAATTTTGTAAGTCCTTTGGCATTGTTTTCCTTTGCTTCATCCTTTAGATCCTTTGTCACATGCCCCTAAGTTTTACCCTTGACTTATGTAAGGGTCATATCAAAATCCATAATTTTGGTCCCCAAACCTGTCCTCATCTTATAGTCGAGTAGATACGGTAGATCCAGTAATGTCATGCTTAATAAAATCACCAGGGCCTACCCTCTTGTTATAGAGTTTGGATTTATATAAATTTTGGGTGCCAAGCAATCAAAAATCATGACCCCTGACTGACCCCATTGCAGCCGCCATTATCCCAAAGGCGAGCTGACCATGTAGCCAGCAAGCCTGGCTGGACCTGGTCATAGAAAAAGGTAGATTTAAACCTTAAAGAAACCAGTTCTGGGAGTTGCCCTACCAGTTTCGCAGGCAACCTGAAAGAATGAGGACAAAGGACGTTTGCCTCACCTATTGATGGCATTAAGTACTCTGCCATCTAGATAGTGGTCCTCTCCCAAAGAAGTGGCAGACCCCTTTTGTGTATCTATTGTTTAGCTTTAGTCTTAGACAAAAGATAGCCATCAAGACCTTTGTTCATCCGATAGCTATAGCCTGCAGACATGTTTCACAGTATAAATAGGACCTAGATTCCAGCCCTCCTTTGGGCTTGTGAGCTGAAATTCCAAACCTGAAACTCTGTCGAGCAACTGCTCCAGACTTGAGCTCTCTTGGGCACTGTGCCCCGCTGAAATCACTTGGGCAAGCCAAAGCCCACTGTCTCTTTCGGGCCTCTTGTTAGCTTAGCCCGCTGGAACTTAGCTCCTAGCCACCGCGGTCGCCGCTTGCTTTCCCTGTTCCCCACGGCCATGTCCACCTTCCAACATCCCTCACATCCTTCGCTTGGAGAAGACTCCTAAGGTAATTAGTTCAACGGTGCCTTTACTCCCAAACTCTTCCCCCCTTGCTTTAGCATTGAATGTGTGAGTGCGTGTGTGATCCCCTTTGTTGTGTGGCTTTAATAAATGTTTACATTTTAATTGCAACTCATTGGCATTGGAGTCTCTGTTTCTTGGGGTTGGACTAGATGACCTCTGGTATACACATAGGGACACGATCCGCTGCGTGTGTTGTTAGGACACGCCTCTCATAAATTTGAGCTAATTAAATTCCCCTAATTCAATCCTTCCTAACACTCTGATTTTGACCCTGAAACTGTGGGGTCTGGGATGCTCTTGACCTACTAAAGCAGCTACATCAGGCAGCAGATTTCCATTTTCATGAAAAGGCCATGTTAATTTGGTTTTATTTCTCTCTTTAATTATTAGCTAGCTTGTGTGTCATTTTTGCCAGAAAGGCAGGGCAGACATTTACTAATTGAAACAAATAAAAGCAATAAAGGGAAGGAGGAGATGGATATATGGATCTGGATGCCAGAAGAGTAACATTATGAAGAACATATCATAGGGCCTGGACAGTTTCTTCCTACCTCAAGTTTCTGCTAACTGACTTTATAGTTCTGCTGTGTCTCTAGTTGAAAGCGAATAGTATTTATTTGGAACAGAAAGTAATCTTGGACTGAAAAGAACAGTTTCAGTGTGTTCCTACTCTTCTACACTCCTTTTTTATATCCAAATTATGCATTCACATTCTCTTCCTCCCTCTTTTTTCTTTTCCTATTGAACACAGTATGAAGTAACTTCCCTTGCTATTGAGCATCAGCATCAAAGAGACATCATGTGTTGCAGTGACATAGTCATCATTGTCCTCGCAATGGGTTTTATAATATCTTGGTATAAACTGCCTGGTATTGCAGCAAAAACAGGTAAGAACAGAGCTGATTTAAGACATGCTGAGACCTGTTTTTTTCCAAGTTTAACAGGACTTGTCTTGCTTTAATAGGTTTGTTTTGCATTTATAGATCACTCATAATCTGAAGCTCTAAATTATTGTTAAAATGTGTTAATTACACTTATTAGTTAAGGTTTTCACTTATCATGAAACCACATTAATGTTTAAAAATTACTTTGCTAAATGGTGCAAGTTTTAATACACTCTTAAGGTTTTCTTACTGTTTACAATGTTTAGTGAATGCAATGTATTACACTTCTTGCCAGCAATCAGTTTATTGTGCTCCGGAATCATATTTGATATTGATGTTTTTGAAATACCTTCCAAGTGTTCATCAGTTAGGAGGACTGTTATCTAGTTCTCAGGTGTCTACAGCAGACAGGAATGGCTGCATAGAACCTGGACACTTTATCTGGAACCTGGGAATGTTGATCGGAAGGGAAGACAGGATTCATATGATTTGCCAGGGATTTCTTTTTGGAGAATAAAGCTGATTAAAATGCCACAAATATCACAATAAAAGGGAGAATGAATTAAAATGTGCGCACTACTCCATCACATGGGCACATGTAATATTTCCTTTTAAAGTGCAGACAGTAGGAAATTAAAATAGACTACTACAAATGGCTTTTTAAGTTGGGATTCTATGATTCTAGGAAGTTTTTTAAAATACAAGGCTTCTGACAGCAAAGTTTCTCTTACAAGTTTTTTTAATGCCTGCCTAGTTCCTTTCCCCCCTTCTTATCCTCCATTTAGCTGGAATTTCTTTTAGCAGCATTGAGATTGGAAGGGTGGTGAAGGAGAACTAAGGAGTAAGGCTGGGCTGCAGCGATGGACGCTTGGGAGAGCGTTCCCTTCCATCCTCCTCCTCCAGAGCCTGGCCTCTTCTTGGGAATGAGCTGCGGAGGAGGCTTGTGGGTGAATCCTCAGGCCAGCCTTCTCCTTGGGAATAGGCCTGGGCTGCAGAGGAGCCTCACCCAAGAGGTTGGCTGGCCCTTAGCAGGCGCCTACCATGCATCCCATAGGAAGTGGTCCTTCCTCATTGGAGGCTGCTGGAAATCATTGTTTGGCGGGCTGCATTTGCCCCTGGGCTGTATGTTGTGGAGCCTGCTTTAACTGAATGGAGTGCTTTTTCCTGCCCTGGCACATTCCAGCACTCTCCGTTCCAAATCCACATGCGCACAAACCTGTGGCTGTTGTGTT
Source organism: Sceloporus undulatus (assembly GCF_019175285.1). Lineage (NCBI taxonomy): Eukaryota > Metazoa > Chordata > Lepidosauria > Squamata > Phrynosomatidae > Sceloporus > Sceloporus undulatus. The sequence goes on along the minus strand of NC_056527.1, from coordinate 145,666,474 downwards.
CCTTTGGGAGGGCAGTACCTTCTGTTTGCAATGACATGGATTGTGGGTATTCACTTTATGCTCCATTTGAGAATTTCTGTTTCCTCCCCTATTCCCCCCCCCCCCCAATTAATCTGAAGTGCCTGGTTTTTTTCTTGAGGTAGAGCACTTGATATTTTTGAGTAGTAAGAAATACAGTCAAGATAGACAAAGAAATGTGAATACAGCACGTAGTCGTGTGAACAATTTCCAGTGTCTCATTCTCAGCAATGCTAGCAATTTAGGGACTGAAGGAGACTTTCATTCGATGGGGTAGAATTCTTATTAGGAGAGCAATGCTCCCATTTCCTACCTCCAAAGATAGACCTGAGACCTCACAAAGTGGTCAGATTTTCCCATTTCCCCGCCTCGCTGTGTACTTCTCAAGTCTTCCGATTTGACTCTTATTGTGGTGGAGAAACTTTGGTGTTGCCCATGTTCTGGACTACAACATCCACAATCCTCTTCCAATAGCTAAGAGATTGTTCCAAAACCCATTCCAAATTACTGGGAAAGTATGGATCCAACTGCCATTTCTTTCCTAGTCACCCCTAGGACTGGATAGGCAAACATACGTACTTCAAATGCCATTCTCATCCGAGTGGCACAAGAGAAGATGAAAGTATGTGAGACAAGGCTCTTTCCCCTTCTCTCTCTCTCCCCCAGAAACTCTGCCTAGAAAATGTCAACGTCCTCCAAGATACGGATCGTGCAAAGAATTGTTTCAAAACTTTTACTATGATCCCAAGGGCAGTATGTGCCGTACGTTCCTTTACAGCGGCTGCGGAGGCAACAGAAATAACTTTCCAACTCTTGTGGAATGCATTTATGAATGTGAAAAGTTTGGTAGGGGCAAACACTGTTTCCATTTTTCCAAGTCTTTTAAACTCATGAATTTTCAAAGCCAAAATATGTTTAAAATATTTTCTCTTGCTTCTTGTTTATTGTATTGATTTTATTATCTGTGGAACCATATATCTGATTGCTTATAACTTTATTTAAAGTTACTATTGCAACCTAGACCATTAATTGTGTTACTTGGTGGCAATTCAGTCTTGACAATTAATCAATTAATTAGAACTTTCTTAATAATCAAAATAATCTATACTTTGCTTTTTGCATTACAAACAGATGAAGTTCCAACTGCAGCAAGCCTATATCTCATCATTCAGTGTCATTATTAGTCTTTGTTTTTAGATCTTTGTAAACCCCTTTACAAGGTTGATGTGCCCAGAAAATAGGTGGCAGGCGCAAGGGCAGAGAGCAGTAGTGAGACTTTGGGGAACAGAATGGAGTGTACTGTATGTTCTGTTTTGCAACGGCTTGTTTCCTTTAAGTGTGGGAAAGGACGCTTATGCGTTGCCTTTGCTAGAGCAGGATTCAGCTGATCTTCCCGTCTCTTCTGAACATGGAACGAGGAGGAAGTGGGCAATGCCTGTGAAATGTTTTATTGCTCATCGTTTGGAGACTCACCTCCAATAGTCACCACGCTGTTCTGTAATTATTCTTCTCCTTCCCTTTCCCAAAGACCTCCGCACATCCTGGTTGAACCTGGCAGGTGATGCTCAGTGGAAGCGAGGTATGTTCTCTATTGTCTTTTGCCCATATTAGTCTCAAAAGGGTGGGTGCCTATGAGTAGAACTGTTACTCTGTTTAAAACAGACAGATGACTGGGAAGCAAGCAACAGGTATAATAAAATTGGTGTGTACCCAGGCATTCAGATGATGGCAGTGGGTTGCCCATGCCAGTTATTTAAGGCTATGAAGCCTAAAGGCAAGCAAAAGAATCACACTGACACTATTTCTGTTTTGAACACCCCAAACCTTGCGCTTCGTAGGTAGCTAGAAGTCCTACAAACTACAAGAGGCGATTACTAGCTTCCATGGACCTTTCCACACAGGGATTTTTTGAGCACGGAAGTAGGGTCAGTTCGCATTGGTCGATGTGTATTCGCGTTATATTGCATTGGTGTTCCACACCTGTGAGCTCAGAATACGTATTGACCAATGCAATATAACATGAATATGCATTGGTCAATGCGTATTCACGGCTGGGTTCCGAACTGAAGGCAGCTGGCTCCTCCATTTTGCGAGTGCGCAAAATTAGTGGATCGGCGGGATCTGTATTGATGGCCAGTGCGAAACATCTGCTGCTTTGGCTGGTGTGTACATCCAATCCGCTCGTTCTCCTGAAGACCACCGGGTTACAAATTTCCCATGATGCTGCGCTGGAATTTCCCCCATCTCCTTCCATTGGCCCTTTCCCCTTTCAGGACAACCGCTGGGGCTGGGGAGCGGTTTTTCCACTGAACGAGATAAAGCAGAAACCTTTTGTGTCGGGTTTGGGGGGGGTGTATATGTATATGTGTGTATATATGTATATGTATGTAGCATTACATACATACATACATTACATACATTACATTACATTACATGCAGCATTACACTTTCGGCTGCTCCACAG
>NC_056527.1:145653992-145661492 GCF_019175285.1 Sceloporus undulatus | reverse complement strand
AGAAGTCCATGGAGCTCCGAAAGCTTGCAACAAGTATATTGTTCATTTTGGTTGGCCAATAAAAGAATCACTGGTAGGTTTTCTTTAATGTTACTTTAGCAATGTATAGCTAATTTTATCCTAAGGGATTGCTCCCCTCACCTCTCTCTCCCATTTACATGTGAATAATGGACACAGAAAGAAAACCACAATATGGTCTGTCCCTGCACAGTGATGTAACGTTTTCACACATCATGAGCACTTATGTGTCAGAAGAAGAGATGCTATTTGTGAACAGTCTGGCTTTTTTCTTTCACCCCCCTCCCCCCACCCCCCTAGATACAGCTCCAAAATGCAGACTCAGACGAAGAATAGGATGGTGCAGATCTAAGTTGCCTCGCTATTATTATGATTACAAGAACCAGAGATGTAGGCCCTTCATATATAGTGGTTGCAGAGGCAATGAAAACAATTTTGCATCTTACAGAGAGTGTGCTGTGGCTTGTGAACCATTTGGTAAGGACAAAGTATGCTCTATATTCTCCCCTATCCAGAACCTCCATTTCCCCACCTCAATAGTATATATGCAATAATGATATTCCTACCACAGCCATAGGAGCTTCTGTTTTTAATAATGGGAAAAGGAAGTATCTTTGTGGTTGAGGAACCTGCCATTTGTGAGTAGGGATGGAAAAGAAACTGGTATTAACTGAATTCTTTTACAGAGGAAAAAAGGAAGTGCTTTAAAAAAAAGTTAAGAAAAAGGCACAAGGTTATGACAAAATGTTTATTCATTTATAGTGTTATTATCAAACTGAAAATGTTAACCTCCTCAAGAGATAACCTTTTGATGTCCTCCTCCATTTTCTTCTATGTAACGTTCCCTGAGCTGAGCATTAGGCACCTCCAGCCAAACCACAGTCCTTCCTTGCAATGACATTGACTTCTTTGTCTTTATTGCAGGAAATATTGACTATTCAAAATTGCCTCAGTGGAATCCAGGTAAAATCTCCATCTCCAAGTCCTCTTCTAACAATCATATGAATAATTCATACTTGCAATTCATGCTCTGTTTCATACTATAAATCTCTCAATGGGCCCTCAAAGGGACATTTTGCACTCACTTATTGTGCTCTGATTCCACTCACTGCCATAACAACATCCAATGGGATCCTGAGATTTGCAGTTTAGGGAGGGGCATTTAGGATCCTCAGCCAGAGAGCTCCAATGCTTCACTAAACTACAAAACCCAGGGTTCCATAGGAAGTTGCCATGGCTGTTAAAACGTCGTCATAATGCTACAACTATATTGTGTGAAATGGCTCCAGGCTTTTCTCTGTTGGTTTTTTTTGTCTGCATCATAGTTTCTACCAGGATTTTAAGAGCTCAGCAGAGGTATGACTAGGACTATGCTCTCACCACACTCCCAGCCACACAACTGCACTGGAAGGAAACTCAGGCGAGGAGCCGTGGAGGCAGAAGGGAAACAGCCACCCTGCGTGAGTTTCCTTCTGAATCCTTTCCTCTCCAGTGACTGCCTCCATTTTATCTCGTTCTTCTCATGTGTAGGGAAGGGAGCTGAGCATCTTCCCTGGTGCCACCAGCACCACTGTGAACTCATGCTCCACTTGACCCAACCTACCTGGCCTCTCTACCTGAGTTTCCCTCCGAGTGTGAAGCATGCTTCCCCTGATGTTAATTTCCTTAGTATCTCTTTCTCAGTCTCTCTCAGTCTTTCCTTATATTTTCATCCGTCTAGCTATTAATCTTTCTTTATGCTATTCTCTTTAAGCTTGTCCACTTTTCCTTCCAAAATATTTTAACAGCATTCCATCCTTTATCTATTTTTTCTATGGACTTACCTTTCAGCCAGTTATGTCAGTCTGTCCATTTCCATCTTATCTGCTATCTGCAGAGAGGTCTTGAGATTTCCATTTTGGGGCATATACAATTTTTGCATCTGTAATCATATAAAGGATTATTTTCCAGATTCCTTCTCCCCAGTTTTTTCAGTACTGTCTGCCTTGTTCAATAGGTAACGTTCTGGTTGTAAATTAATAATTTTTGCCATCTTCTGTTACTTTGCCACATGTGTTCCAGTTTTCATCTTTGAAATGTTGGGAGAGATGAAACCCTACCAGTGGCATCGCTAGAGTTGGTGCCACCCCGTGCAATAAGTTATGGTGCCACGCACACACACACACACACCATTCTCCCATGCTACACCATACAGAATCCTTAGTAATGTTTTTTGTTCTAACGTGACCTATAAATTGTAATTCCTGTATATCACTGAATGCAATGACAACAGTTGTGACAGTGACGCCCCTGCATAATTTGCATTATTCAATGCAAATTACTATAATTTGAAACTGTGAGGTGCTGGAATATGGCAACCATATCTGGAAGAGAACTGGCCCAAGACCAACCAATGAGCATCAGGGCTGAGTAGAGAATTTGAATCTACCACATGCTGTATGACTTTCTAACCACTGTAACACGTTGGTTCTGGACTACAGTATGCTCTTGCAAACAGCATTATGGTGATCATCTCCATCACTATGGAGATGGCTATCGTTTAGGACTTGGAACAAGCTCTCTGGGCATGATAAGATGGGAAGGAGGTTTCCATCAGAGTAACCCCACTTTCCTGGATGTCTGTAGAAGCAGAAAATGCTCAGTGGAATGAGTGGCAAGAGCATTGCTAGGCTGCTGAGTTGGTGCTGGGCACTGATGAATTCCCCATTTCAAAGGCAGTGTTACTGTCCATTAGGGCCAAAGTGAAACAACTGCCCCAGGTGACAAAAGTTGAAGGTGCCAGTGACAATACCCTATTCGCCATGAGTCTCCTTTCATCTGAGATGTGTGTGCCAACCCGCTTCAGTGTAGTGGTGGGCACTGTCCAAGAACCGAGGGAGAAATCAGGTTCAGCAGCCGGTCCAGTTGGCTTCTGTGCACAGAGTAGAGGAAGGGAGAGAGGCTATTTTGTCCTTGATGTCAGGCAGCAAACATTTTAAAACTGACTGACAGCCACAGAACCGAAGGCAAACATGTACAGCTAAAATTTGCACACAGCCATCTAGTACGCACAGTTGGTGTAGTTTGATTCTTGTTCATATCTGCTAGACCTCATTTTGCAAATTCAGAATTCTTTACATTTTGAATAAGTAAATTAACCCTGCAGCTGCAGTTACCAGTAAAGAGGCAGCCCTTTCCAGCTTGTCTCTGAAATACTGCTCAGTCCCTATTAGAGAAAGAGTGGTTTTCTTTCCTTCTGGGGAAATAGGCTGACTGAGAAAGAAGAGCCATGAGAGATGGAGGAGGTGATGTCAGGGTGCCACCCAAACATTCTCCTGTGTTCTTAATGCAATAATGCGACAGTATTGGAAACTGTACAGCAGTGTTTACCTGTGCAAAGAAGATGGTTCTTGGACAGTACCCTCCACTGCAGTACACTACCAATGTTGAATTCTGGGGCCGTATAGTGTCATCTGTTTGGTCAGACATGAAGTGGAAGGTGTACTTCCGCATGCCAAGAAGAATTCTTATGATGCTGGTTGAAGCTCTTTGGCCAGAGATTGTTAAACAGGACACTTGTATGCATCAAGCCGTTCCAGTGGAGTAACGGGTCGCCATCACTCTGTGGCTGCTTGTGCACCAATGCTCCTATGCTATAGTAGCTTCCCAGTTCAAAGTTGGGCGCTCTATAATTTCCAACATATTTGTGCAAGTGGTTCTTGCCATGGAGATGCTGCTGTTATGGAAGACTGCTTTCCATTGGGACCATAAAAAGTATGTATGTTTGATTGCTGTTAATCTGTTCGTGAATGTTCTGCATTCTTATCAAAAACATAAATGCCATGTTATTTTGCTGTATTCCTGTAGGTGATGGCAGGCTTTGAGGAGCTGCGCATCCCGCAGGTGATTGGAGCTGTGGATGAATGCCAGAGTGTAATTATCTCTCCAGCACATCAAGGAAGACCGTTCATTAGCAGGAAAAATGGTTACTCCATTCTCCTTCAAGGCACTTGTGACCACAGTGGATGCTTTGTGGATGCAGAAATGGGTTAGAGTGGGACAAATCACAATGCTAGGATGTTTAGGAACTCAAGCAGATATAAGGCATTAGAGGCTGGGGTTTCTGTACCTGGGAACCTTCCTCAGAGTCGTCTGAAGCGGAGGCCAGGGGAGAGGAAGATGCTTCAGGAGAGGTGGATGAAGCCCATGGTAAGACCACATTGTAACATTATGAAGAGCACCGTCCTTTTTGGGCTAACACTCTCTCAGCCGTGTGGGATGACAAATTCTTTCCCCACCCACATTAAATAGGTTGGCTATATATATCACACTGTACTGTACATCAAGTTGGAGGGACACATGGCCAATGATTCCCTGTCCCATATGTAGGTGTGATCAGATTTTAACAGGATAACTGTTCAGTTCCCCTCTTCAAAAGGCAATGCGTTGGCATCAGTCCTAGCATCAGTGGCATCAGTCCCAGTCATACCTCTGCTGAAAATGGGAGGTGTCTCAAGAAACCAGGATGGATGACTAAGGAACTTTCAACTGAGCTAAGTTTTAAATGGAACATGTATAAGAAATGAAAAAAGGGGGAAATCACCAAAGAGGAATTCAAACAAATAGCAGGCATGTGTAGGGGTAAAGTCAGAAAAGCTAAAGCGCAGAATGAACTCAGGCTTGCTAGAGAAGGTTAAGAACAACAAAAAGGGCTTTTATGGTTATGTCTGCACCAAAAGGAAGAAGAAGGAAATGGAAGGGCCACTGCGTGGAGAAGATGGCAAAATGCTAACAGAAGACAGAGAAAAGGCAGAATTACTCAAGACCTTCTTTGCTTCAGTCTTCTCAGAAAAGGCAAAGGATGCTCAACCTGAGGATAATGGAGCAGAGGACAGAATAGGGGAATTTCAGCACAGAATAAGTAAAGAGATAGTAGAGGAATACCTTGTTAATCTAAATGAATTTAAGTCTCCAGGACCAGATGAACTACATCCAAGGGTATTAAAAGAACTGGCAAATGTAATATCGGAGCCATTGGCAATAATAGTCTTTGAGAACTCCTGGAGAACAGGAGAAGTCCCAGCAGACTGGAGGAGGGCAAACGTTGTCCCCATCTTCAAAAAGGGGAAGAAAGAGGATCCCAACAATTATCATCCAGTCAGTCTGACATCAAAACCAGGAAAGATTCTGGAGCAGATCATTAAACAGAGAGTCTGTGAACATCTAGAAGGCAATGCCATAATCACAAAAAGTCAACATGGGTTTCAGAGAAACAAATCATGCCAGACAAATCTGATCTCTTTCTTTGATAAAATTACCAGCTTGTTAGATGAAGGGAATGCTGTAGATATAGTTTATCTTGATTTCAGTAAGGCCTTTGACAAAGCTTCCCATGACATTCTTGCAAACAAGCTTGTAAAATGTGGGCTAGACAAAGTAACTGTTACATGGATTTGTAATTGGTTGACTGGCCGAACCCAAAGGGTGCTCAACAATGGCTCTTTTTCATCCTGGAGAGAAGTGACCAGTGGAGTCCCACAGGGCTCTGTCCTGGGCCCAGTGCTATTCAACATCTTTATCAGTGACCTGGATGACAGAATTGGGAGCATACTTATCAAATTTGCAGATGACACCAAATTAGGAGGAATAGTTAATACTCCAGAGGACAGGATGAACATTCAAAATGACCTGAATAGACTAGAAAGCTGGGCCAAAGCTAACAAAATGAACTTCAACACAGAGAAATGTAAGGTACTGCACTTAGGGCAGAAAAATGAAATGCACAGATATAGGATTATGGAGGACACCTGGCTGAATGAAACTACATGTGAAAGGGATCTGGGAGTCCAAGTGGACCACAAGTTGAACATGACTCAACAGTGTGATGCGGCAGCTAAAAAGGCCAATGCAATTTTAGGCTGCATCAATAAAAGTATAGTGTCTAGATCAAGAGAAGTAATAATGTCACTGTATTCTGCTTTGGTCAGGCCCCACCTGGAATATTGTGTCCAGTTCTGGGCAAAACAATTCAAAAAGGACATTGAGAAACTGGAGCGTGTCCAAAGGAGGGCGACAAAAATGGTGAAGGGTCTGGAAACCATGCCCTATGAAGAACGACTCAGGGAGCTGGGGATGTTTAGCCTGGAGAAGAGAAGGTTAAGAGGTGATATGATAGCCCTGTTTAAATATTTGAAGGGATGTCATATTGAGGAGGGAGCAAGCTCGTTTTCTGCTGCTCCAGAGACTAGGACCTGGAGCAATGGATGCAAGCTGCCAGAAAAGAGATTCCACCTCAACATTAGGAGGAACTTTCTTACAGTAAGGGCTTTTCGACAGTGGAACACACTTCCTCGGAGTGTAGTGGAATCTCTCTCCTTGGAGGTCTTCACACGGAGGCTGGATGGCCATCTGTCGGGGATGCTTTGATTTGGATTTCCTGCATGGCAGGGGGTTGGACTGGATGGCCCGTGCAGTCTCTTCCAACTCTATGATTCTATGATGAACGAATGCAGATTATTCAGCATGTACAGAACAGGAAACTTAACAGTATTTACCTGTGTAGAGATAAGAAAACATCCCGCCACATCCTGCACTACACACTATATGAATGCATTACTCCTTTACTGCTATATTGACCATGGCCTACTGCAACAGTGGGATAATAGTCCTGGCAACGAAAGCACTCTTGCCATAACTGCATGCTGTTGCTTTAACTTTATTCCTAATGCACACACAAAGGCAAGTGGTGAACAGTGACCAGAAGCACCCCTTCCTTAATGAGATCTGTATGTACAGTATGAATTAGACAGAATTCCCACCGGCAAGCATTACCTGTGTATAATGTTACTGGTCTCTGAATTTACTTAATCTCTTTTTACAGGGCGTCATGTAGAGGCAATATTTGTGGCCACTGAGTCAAAACTTACAAGTCTGGAGGAAGCCTTGGCGCTGCACAAAGCATAGCTGTTGTTTTTATATTTTTTGTAACATTTACTATAATTTCCTTTTAGGAAAACATTTTCTACAGAATTCAAGTTTGTTTTTTATCTGTTGTAACATATGTATTGTGTTAATAAAAACACGTTCTATTAAAAACAAATTTATTTTAAAAACAGTGTACATCTTTCAAAAAGGTGCTTATAAGTATAGTTATTTAATTCAATTTGTGAGGTATTTTTTTTTTATCTCTGTTAATATATATAGTGTGCAATGAAAAAACTAGTAATAACGGGTTCCTAAGGCAGTAATAGGTACAGCATTGGTTACACTGTGAAGGCCATATGTTCATTTCAAGTTTAGGGGGAAATGGCACTGCTTCCTTATTTTTCTTGGAGGCCTTCCATTTGTAGGTACTACTCATGCCCCATTGTGCAGATCTGCAGAATTACCTGGCATCATAATTGTCCCACCATCCTTATATGACATATGCACAAATTGTTCACTGTTAGAATTATTTGAAGGTTTAAATTTTAGTCTCCTTACAGGTATGGAAACCCCCCCCCC
>NC_056527.1:145596604-145653892 GCF_019175285.1 Sceloporus undulatus | reverse complement strand
TATATATATATATATATATATATATATATATATATATAATTATTATTTATAAGTAAAGAACTATGTTCAAAACATGTCACAGCAATAAAGCAAAATAAAACAATTCATCTCACAACTTTGAATTATGTTGCAGGTCTCCTTCTTAGGTTCTGTCAATGTAAGTGGTCCTTGTAAAGTCCTCTGCTGTCTTTGTGTAAATCTAGTCCAGAATGTCCTACCAAAGGCTTAGATGAGATGGAGGTTGTCTTCTTTCATTTTTGTCGTTGTTTACAAAGTCAGTGAGGAGGAACCAATTGTCTATGAGTTCCTGATTTTGGTTGTCCTGCGCAACTTGCCATTCTGTCAGACAGTTTTTCAAGTAACCATAGGTCCCATACCTTTTCCCACCACATTTCTAAAGATACCTCCCCTGCTTTCCAGCATCTGACCATTTCTACACAAAGTTTTTATAGTTCAAATTTGAGTTTGCGTCTACATATATTGATTACAATAGCATTTCTGGACATAATTTTACTTCTTGGTTGGTAATCAATGACATTTGTTCAAGTACCAATTGCCAAAATGTGTTTATTTGGGGGCAGTTTAACCATGTGTGTAGAAATGTGCCATTATCATTACAACCACACCAACTTTTGGAGTTAACATTTTTAACCATTCTGGCTAGCTTCACTGGCATCAAATACCACTTGTGTATAATTTTCAAGGGACGTTATCAGACAAGGGAAATTGGAAGTATAATCCAATGGCAATCTGAAAGCAATAATGCGGTTTGACATTATTGCATGTTAGACTACCACATGCAATTTTGGGCAATGGGAAGTCAGTCCGAACGCAATCATGGGGTTTCATGTTATTGCATGAGAGGTGATCACATGCAATTTCGAGCAATGAAAAGCTGTTTTCGGGCAATGGGAAGTCAGTTCGAACGCAATTTGAATTCACATAAATTTGCTGAACTACTGAATTCATGTGAATGCGTTCTGGCCCCACTTTCTTTTCATTTGATATTAAGAGAAATTCCTCCCGTGTGATAAACTCCGGGGTGTTTTCTCTCATCAATGTTGATCTGGATTTAAAAGAGGTGGAAGACCAAACTGTAGTCCGTTTTGAAATGGGAACTGAAAGATTCAAATCCGTTTCCCAGTTTGGTTGTATGCCATGGCTGTTTTGGTGAGAGTGGTCAATCAAATGGTTTAAGATTACAGATGTTAGTCCTTTGGTGCTTTGGGAGCAAGGAATGCATTGTGCCTCAAATCCGGGAAGTGATCTTGGTGGTCCTCCTCTTTCCTTTCATTTGTGTGTAAAAGCAATTATCTGATGGAGATGAAGCCAACTAACCTTTAATGGCTCTAAATCTAAAGTTAGTTCCTCAGTTACTTTTGGCCTGCCGTTACGAAAGAGGTCTTGGACAAAATATACACCTTGTTGTTCCCATCCCTGGAATTGATTGGATTTGTCTGGGGAATAGAAAGATCTGTGGACAAGGAAGGGGCAAATAGGAGAGGTATCTGGTGCTAGAACTTGCTTCCATCTTGACAATATCTGACATTTGTAGCCATGGGTTTTGAATGTTTTTAATTACTTGTGGAGTGGGTTTTGTTAAAGAACAAAGCAAGATTGATGTGTGGTTGGCCATTCATTTCCATGTTAGCCCAGTTTATGCTCTGATCTTTTTTAATTAAATGAGGGATCTGACTAAGTTGGAATGCTGCAAAATATAGTTCAAGGAATTGCTATAAGGACAGCCTGGGATACTGCACCGTTTTAAAAATTCGATACAGCTTTATCTTTTTAAAACATGTTTTATTCTTTTAATAACTATCTGTTTTAATACCTTAATAATTTAATTCCTTTTTAATGTACACTTTTAAAAAATGTTTTTAATTGTACTGTTTTTAATGCTGTGAAGCCGCTCTGAGTCCCAGTCCTGGGAAAAGAGCAAGATACAAATAACTGTAGTAGTAATAATAATGATAATAATAATAACAATTTCTTCTTTTCCCTCTTCTCAGAAACTATGCGTGACACATGTGAGCTGCCAATAGATGTAGGACCTTGCAGTGCAAACTTTCTTCGTTTTTATTACGATGCCAAAACAAAGACCTGCAAGCCATTCAGTTTTGGAGGCTGTAATGGCAATAACAATAACTTTGTGACTCTACAGGATTGCATTCGGGAATGTAGACGGCCAGGTAAGGCGAAAGAACGTCTAAAAAATTCCCCAGACAACATCCACAAAACCTCTCTTAATAGGACTTATCAGAGCTTGAAAGTTTAATTAGTTACAAATAAGTGATTTGCTAAATATGTTTTTCCAGTAACAAAGTGTAGCTGAGTTATGTTTCAACTGTATACAAGAGATAACCTCACTTCTTTTTGCAGTCTAAGTCAGAACACACCACAAAAATAATCCAGCTTGGGACTGCTTTAACTGCCCTGGCTGAGTGCTATGGAATCCTGGGAATTGTAGTTTATTGTGGCACCAGAGCTCCCTGAGAGAGAAAGCTCAACATCTCATAAAACTACAATTCCCAGAGTTTCCTAGCATTGAGCCAGGGCAGTTAAAGTGGTCTCAAACTGGATTATTTCTGCAGTGTGTTTTGGACCTAACTTCTCAGTCCTATGATGATGAGGGTGCAGCTCCACTAAATAGTGAAGGAGGGATATCTCACAACTGCTTTGTTGTGGATGTTAAGGTGACAAAATTGTGCTTTGCACTAGAGGCTAGGACCTTGAAGCATTCATACCTTTGAGAAGTAGAAATTTATTCACTTTTAAAATCTGTAACTGTAAACAGTAATTTTTGCCTGTCTTTGGAAATTACTGTAAGAAATTACGTTTTCCCAAACTCTGAAGAATATGGAAGTATGGAATACTAAAAGGCCTCAGTATACACTACCATAATCCAAGCATATCTGCCAACTACAGGAGCGGAGGAAGAAGAAATCAAAAATGTCTGTGATGAAGTCCAAGAAGAAATGGACCACACACCAAAATGGGACTGCTTGGTAATCCTAGGGGACTTGATGGCCAGTGGAACCAGAGCAGAATCAGACAGCGGAGAGAGATAGGCCCTTTTCACACTGGGATTTTTTGAGCGCAGAAGTAGGGTCAGTTCGCATTGGCCGATGCGTATTCACATTCTATCACATTGTTGTTTCACACTTGTGAGCTCAGAATACGCATTGGCCGATGCGTATTCACGTTATATCGCACTGTATTTTCACACCTGGGCGGCCTTCCAAATTGAGGGGTTGCGGACTCAGTTCGAATCGGGTGATGCGTATTCAGGCAAATTGAGGCGAGTGCAGATTGGATTACTACACCAGCCCAATACAATGTGTATTGACTGATTCGAATCGGCATTTTCGCGCATGCTCTGTGGGGCTCTGAACGGGTCGCAACCTTTTTAACTTCCGGGGTGAAGAATGAGGTCCACTGTTTAGCACGTAATATCGCGAGAATTGCTGCCTTTTCATCCCCATCCCTTTTTTTTTTTAACCAGCTATTTCCTTCCCTTTCGAGTTTCCAAGGGAAAGCAGACGCATATGGCCATTACATACAGTATAGGGTCTGTTTGACAACAATTAATAGATTGAATATTGGGGTGTGACCGTGGCCAATGTCATAAGAACACACACACTATATATATATATATACTATACCTACACACACCCACACACATAACATACGAACAGTGTGATATGATATACTAATGTGCACATGTATAGAGGAATATGCAGTGGTAAGCCCCAAAGTGTAATTGTGCATGTACAGCAGTACATAAAACACATTTATACAGGACATGTGCTCATGTTAGATGAAGGAGACACAATCCGGACATTTCAGGCATATGTTTGGTGGCATGTGTGCATGTGTGTATCTATCATATATATAGACACACACACAATTATACATATATACAACACACACATACACATACCTATATTAGATAAATATACACACACGTGGCACAGCCAAAAAGTATATGCCATATTTTCTATGTGTAACACACACATCTGTCTGATTAAGTGTCTGTGTGTGTATATATGTGTGTGTATGTGTATTATATACCACACACACACACACATTAGTGGTTACAGGCAAAGTGTGATGCTTGTAGTTATCTGTGTACACACACATCTGTTGCATGCTTGTTTTTATATATATCATATACACACACACCCACAGTGGTACTGCCAAAAGTGTAATCCGTCTCTATATGTGTACACACACTCTGCTCTGTATGAGTGTTTTTATCCTCTATCTATCTTATCTATCTTTCTATCTCCTCATCTACATCTATGAATGCAGTTGGTACAGCTCAAAGTGTAATGCTGCATGTATATGTGTACACACCACAGTTCGCAACCCCCGCGGAAGGAGGACACAATCAGTGCGAATTAACATGAATACACATTGGCCGATGCGAAACTCACCCTACTTCTGTGCTCAAAAAATCCCAGTGTGAAAAGGGCCATAGAAAAGCAAAGCTGAAGAGCAACTGAAAAGACGTTCGCAAGGTCAACAATCTGTTCCTTAGCAATACTTCCTCTTTAAGCCAGTGTAGCCGGTTCCAGGACAGTTGGCACCAAAACACCAAATAGATTACACAATAGGAAGCAGAGATTGAGAGGCTCCATTCTTGTGGGAAAAGACCATTACAGGCTGCCTCAACAGAAGTCTGACATTATAAATCAAAAGGGATCAAGTGAAGCAACTATGGCCTAGTCTATTCTTCCTTGTCAGACCTGACCGCTGGCCAGTCTGGTCCCCCCAATCAAGAAGGATGCTGACATGCGCGAGTGTGTCTGAAAGGGAAAGGAAAGTCTGTGGGAGCTCAGTTTGTTTAGCCTGAGAGAGAAGGCTGAGAGGTGATATGGCTAGCACTGTGTAAATATTTGAAAGGATATCACTACTAAAGATGGAGCAAGTTAAGATTAACTTTCAGTTACAGATATAGGATGGGAGACACATGGCTCGCCCGAGACTATGGCCCTTATCAGATGGAGTGTGGGAACTGGGGTGTTTGCGCACTGGGTGGTTCGAATTCGCGTTATTTCGCCACAATACCATCATACCAACATTTGACGGCCCTATCGCACTCACGTGAATGCGCGAGCTGCCAACTGAATGCGTACTGGCTCCTCTTTTTGGAGCGTGTTGGCCAGTGCGCTGTAGGGGACTTGGCGATATCCGGGATTGGAGCTCTGTTCGACTCAGTGCGAATCGTCGGTGTGACTACCCGTCCTGAATTCCATCGACAAGACCCTCAGATTCCAATTTTACTTCCGGTGGGTCTTTTCCTCTTGCCTTCACTCAGTGTCCAGGGAGCGGGGGCGGTGGGTTCCAGCGCCTCCCTCCTCCTCCCCGGCTGAGAGGCATCCCTGGCTGCATCCCAGCAGGAGAGCACGGGGGGCGCTGGAATCGCGGTTCATCAGCGCCTCCTCCTCCTTCCCGGCTTGAGAGGCATCCCTGGCTGCATCCCAGGCAGGGAAGAGGCGCGGGGGCCGCTGGAATCGCGGTTCCAGCAGCCTCCTCCTCCTCCTCCCGGCTTGGTGAGCCAGCCTAGGCTGCCTCTCAAGCCAGGGCGGAGGAGGGAGGACGGCCGTTGGAACGGCGGCGATCGCCGCACTAGCGGCCCCGCGCCTTTCCCTGCTTGGGATGCAGCCCAGGCTGGATCCACAAGCGGGAGGAGGAGGAGGAACTCTTAATCAAAGCACTTCCCATTTACTTAGATGGTTCATCCAGCCTCTTTGACAGCCGCTGGAACAGCTCCTCCCCCCCCCCCCCAGAATACATACTCACACACTCACACACACACAACACGTAACCGGGCATTGCTAATTTGTTGCAAGGAAGGTCATTGTAACGTTAAAACCAAGCAGGAATGTAGAGGAGAAACAGTGACGGCCGTTGTATCGCGATTGTTAATGTGCATGAGCTGGCTCTCCAGCTGTTTACGGGCTGTCTGACGGGACCTCCCTTTCACCCGGAAGCGTTTAAGGTTGCAACCCATGCAGGGCACCACTGAGCATGTGCGAGGCGGCCGATACGAATCGGCCAATCCTCATGTTGATGAGCACCGGTTGTGACAAAAACATTCTGCACATGGAATGCACTTCGCGGCGAATGGCGATTGGCCAATTTAATCCTGCCAATGCGGAAGGACTCCCAGGTATGACAGTACTTTGCGAAATAACGCGGAATCGAATCGCCCAGTGCCAGAAGGACCCTCAGTTCCACACTCATCTGATACGGCCCATGTGTGAAAGGGATCTGGGAGTCCAAGTAGACTACAAGCTAAACATGAGTGAAAGTGTGTGCGGCAGCTAAAAAGGCCAATGCAATTTTAGGCTGCATCCGTAAAAGATCATATCTAGATCAAGGGAAGTAATAGTGCCACTCTATTCTGCTTTGGTCAGGCCCACCTGGAATATTGTGTCCAGTTCTGGGCAAAACACTTCAAAAAGGATGTTGAATAACTGGAACGTGTCCAAAGGGGCAAGTAAATGGTGAAGGTCTAGAAACATGTCCTATGGAGGAACGACTTAAGGGCTGGGGATTGTTAGCCTGGAGAAGAGAAGGTTAAGAGGTGATATGATAGCCCTGTTTAAATATTGAGGGATGCCATACGAGGGGAGCTGGACTTGTTTTCACTGCTCCCAGAGGACTGGACCCTGGAGCAATGGATGCAGCTCACAAGAAAAGAGATTCCACCTCAACATTAGGAAGAACTTCCTGAGTAAGGGCTGTCCGACAGTGGAACACACTCCCCCAGAGGTGTGGAGTCTCCTTCCTTGGAGGTCTTTAAGCAGGGCTAGATGGCCTCTGTCGGAGATGATTTGATTTGGATTCTGCAAATAATAATAATAATAATAATTACTCTTCCTGGACTTCATCCTACAGTTATCATCCCAGGTGGATGCGATGGCAGGAGTGCTTGGTACCCGCTTCAGCTGATACGCCAGCTGCGCCCCTGTCTGGACCAAAATGACCTTGAAACAGTAGTACATGCATGGTACCTCTCACTTGGATTTCTGTAATGCGCTCTACATGGGGCTACCTTTGTACCAGGTTCGGAAGCTTCAATTAGTTCAAAGTGCTGCAGCCCGATTGGTCACTGGGACCTCTAGGTTGGACCCATACTCTACTACTAAAATCTCTTCACTGGCTGCCGATAGCTTCCGGGCCTCAATCACAAAGTGTTGGTTATTACCTTTAAAGCCCTAATGGCTTGGGCCCGAGTTACTTGAGGGAACGCTTCTCCCTACATAATCCACCCCACACTCTCAGACAAACAGGCAAAGGCAAAATACCAACTGGAATATCCCAGGGTGAGACTGTCCGCAACTCACCAATGAGCGTTTATTCTATTGCTCCTACACATTGGAATAAACTCCTGAAGAGATTCGCTCTCAGTCCTTCCCTTGACATTTTCAAGAAAAGTTGAAAACTAATTTGTGTTTAGGCATACCCTCCTGACCCATCATAGAGAATGTATCCTCCTATCCCCCTCTTGTAATGTGAAATGTATTAGGATGTTAACTGTGATCTCGAGATTTAACTGTTTTTATATGATGTGTTTTAACCTAACTGTACTTCTGATTGTATTTTATATTGTAAATCCTGTGCTGTTAGATGCTTTGATTGTAAACCGCTTTGATCCCAGGAAAGCGGTTATAGAAATAAAGATTTATTATTATTGATATTATTATTTTCACTTGTACTTCTGCTTTTTGCACTTTCTTCCATAATTTTCACCTTCAGTCATCCAAGTCTTTGCTATTTTTGCTTGTTGTTTTGCTCATAGTTGATGTACCTACCTATCTTAAGTTATTATGTTTCCTTCCTCCAATTTTCACATCTCCTTCCTTCCACTTCTAATCTCACTTTTTGCATGCTATGTTCGTGGTATAAATTAAAATGGTGATAACTGCCATCTTGGCTGACCCCTTACCCCGGAAGACAATATGTTCTTCATAATCTTTTTGACAGTGGCCTTAGGCTGTGTATTGGACAATCAATGTTGGAGCATTTTCATTTCTTTTAGAGGAATTGATAGTTTTTTGCTCTGCAAAGTCAAAAGCTTTGCGCAATTTGATCCCCGCCCAAATCAAAACTTTCCTCACTGAATCAGCTCTGCCCTCTCTCCAGATCCATCTCGATGTGATGGTTTTCACTTCTCCTCAGGTTAACTTGAGAGCTACAGCACAGACTCGGGCCGTGTAACATGTTCAGCCCCATTCACCTGCCATGGGTTGCACAAAACAGACACATTAGGTGCACCGTGAGAGTTTTCATCCTGTTGTGCAGGCTTTGCATGCTGACCCATAAACCTCCTTGTTCTTCGGCTTTTGTGATTCTGTTCTTGAATATGACCCTGTTTGGGGCATGTAGACAGGATTAACACTGCAACATGCAGAAGACAGGCACATGGTGTCAGAACCCTTTCATTCATTCTTGGGTTCTGTCTTGATGGTGTAAAGAGTTTAGATAAGTCGTCTAAGTGAATTATTACATGCATATTGATGATATATATTCCCATTTTACCTTGTTGTTGTTGGAATATTGTGAGGCAGAGGGTCAGCTGTTGATTCATATTTGTAGGGAACATATATCTACAGCTACATATATGTATATACTATCATATATAATATAGTATTAGAGTGTCTTAGCAATATATATATATAATATATATATATGGATTAAATAAAAGTATGTATCTGTGGGACTCAATTGAATAAGCATTATGGGAAATGCCCATCTGCGGCCATGATTTGTAATCAAGGTGTCACGTAAGCAAACATAGGCTAACAAGACAAGGAATCTTCTTTCCCACCCTGAGGAAGAATTCCGACTGAGAGAGGGTTCCACAGGTTACAAGCCACCAATCAAGCATGAATAGCTTTTACAAGACAGAGGGATCCGCGGACCAACTGGTGTCGCATTATGTTGCTTTGATTAGGGCTCCACATCCGCTGCTGGTGGGGGGGGTGGGGATGGTGGGTGTTATGGAGAGAACCTCTGGGAGGAGGGGAAAAAAGGGTGGGGGGGAATGTGTCCTTTTAAAATGGGCTTTTCCTTGTGTGCTTTGACTTTTCAAAGACGTGACCAAGAATGCTTCTTACTTAGTTAGTTCTTTACATAATAACGTTCAGATCTAACTGAGTTTGCTGTGGATTTTTTGGTCACAGCAATTCCGTCTCACACATGAACAGGATGCCACTGGAAGGCCTCTGCGTGTAGCTCTGTGCAGGGCAAGGGAAAACCTCCCACGCCAAGCAGCTGCTGGACGGAAAAAGAACTGCTGAACAGCTGTGTTCCCACAAAGAGGTCTTGGTCTTTTGGTTCCGATCTGTACAAACCGACTGTCAAAATGCATCGCCAGACTCCTATATGCAACCCTCATTCACTGAGCAACCCAACTCACACTCTGAGATACACATCCCCTCCTGGGCTTTGGAGTCATCTTTGCTCCTGGGACATCACCGTTCCTGTCACCCTGACAGCTGTGACTCTGCAGATTTGAAGCCTGATGGTTTGCCTCCTGTCCCTCTGTCACCAGCTTCCTGTGCTCAGACTCTCAAAGTTGGAGTGGTTGTCTCCCAAACCTTGTCACCTTTGTCCCAGTTCCAGGCTATAGTCACATCTTGACATCTTCTGACCAGAGTGCTCCCTACTCGACAGACCTTTCCTGACCTTATATGTCGAAATGCACTCTTCTGCTGATGCCAGTAGACATAGAACTTGGCAGAGTTACTTTGGGAACGATAATTCACAGGATCCTCCCATTCAGGATGTCCACTGGGTTCTGGAAACTTGGTTGAAAAGGTAATAGTTCGGGGTATGGTAGTAGAAGTGATTTTATAAGCAGAATAAAATAATAATAATATAAAAATAACAACACAATAATAATATTTATTTGTATTACCGCCCTCTGGCAACCAATCCGGGCGGTTAACAACAGTAAAATTAAAAATTGACAATTAAAACACTTTATCCCTCCCCCCTTAAGACAGTATTAAAACAGTTAACATATTAAAAACACAATTCCAGCATAAAAAACAGCAGTTAAAACTAAAAAACCTGCTATCCCTCTGTTGTATCCTCAACCATCATAGATGGGGCCACGGGAGGAATGAGGGAATCAGGGAACCTGGGAACCTGGGCCGGATGGTTAATCTGGAAAGGCCTGCCGGAAGAGATCCCATCTTGACCGCTTTTTTAAGCTGTGTCATTATGTTATCTGCAGGATCTCATCCGGCGGTCGTTCCAGAGTTGGGGGCGACAGCAGAGAATGCCCTCTGGGAGGTTGCCACACAGCCTGATTTTAGAGGCTGCAGTAAGTTCCTCCCAGAGGACCGGAGAGCGCGGGGGGTTGTACGGGGGAGGCGGCCCTAAGATAGCTTGGACCCAGCCATTTAGGCTTTTTTAAGGTGATAACCAACACCTTGTACTGGGCCCGGAAGCTGATAGGCAGCCAGTGGAGGGACCTCAAAACCGGAGTAATGTGGTCCCTCCTAGTGTACCTGACACAAGCCTGGCTGCCATGTTTTGAACCAGCTGTAATTTTCGAGTCAAGCACAGGGGTAGCCCCATGTAGAGTGCATTACAGAAGTCAAGGCGTGAGGTTACCAGCGTGTGCACAACCGTCTCGAGATCCCTTACTTCCAGAAAAGGCGGCAGCTGGCGTATCAGCCGAAGCTGATAACAGGCACTCCTGACCGTCGCATTTACCTGATTTGTCATCAGGAGCGATGAGTCAAGGTAATCCCCAGACTGCGAACACAGTCGCTGGGGAGAGTGTGACCCCATCCAGGACTGGAGGTTGCAACCAATTCTTGGTTTCGGGGCCGCTCACCATGAGCACCTCCGTCTTGTCTGGATTCAGTTTCAATCTGTTTTTCCTCATCCAGCCCATTACCGCCTGAAGACATTCATTGAGAGAGAGATGCCATCGGAATTGAGGCCGACGAACGAGATACGGAGAAATAGATTTGGGTGTCATCAGCATACTGATAACACCCAGCACCATAACTCCTATTATCTCACCAGCGGCTTCATATAGATGTAAATAAACATCGGGACCAAAGCCCCCGAGGAACCCCACAAGTGGGTACTTCCTCCTGCCCAGAAACAGAGTTCACAAGAACATATAATCTAACCATATCCAGGCATAAAAGAGAATAATTTAATATATAGGAAGCATCTATGTAATCCCTTTAGTAAATTTCTAGTGCTCCTTATTTTTAAAAATGTTGTTCTTGGTCGGCATAGCTGCCACATAGAGAAAACCAAATATGTTTTGATGTGGCCATTTGGCTGTGGTCCAGTCAACTTGCACTCAGAATCCTAGAGTTGGAAGAGACCTCAGGGCCATCCAGTCCAACCCTATTCTGCCATGAGGATACACAGTCAAAGCACTCCCAGCAATGGCCATCCAGCCTCTGTTTAAAACCTCCAAAGAGGAAGACTCCACCAGACTCCAAGGAAGCAGCCTCTTCTGTGGTCGAATAGCTCTTAGGAGTTTATCACATAGGGCACTTACCACTGCCCAAGTGTTTCCCAAACGTTTCAGAGCCCCAGAGGTGGGATCATCCATTGCGCTTCTGAAACGTCATAGAGGCTTCCCGCTTCCCTTCTGTCATGGAAGTGTTCGCAGGCATGCCTCACAAAAGCCATGTTTATTAACGAAAGTCCTGTTAATAAAAATGGCTTTTCTGAGGCTTCCCACGAACGCTTCTGCGGCGGAAGGAAAGCGGGAAGCTACTATGACGTTTCAGAAACGTGGCGGATTGATCCCACTCTGGCGCTTCTGAAACGTTTGGAAACACTTGGGCAGCGTTTGGGCAGCAGTATGTGCCCTGTGTGATAACACCTTTGTCAGGAGGTTTTTCCTAATGCTGAAGTAGGACCTCTGTAGTTTGCCATTGCTTTGGGTCCTTTCTTTAAAGCTGCAGAAGAGAATTTGCTCCATCTTCACTATGACATCCCTTCAAATATCCAAACAGTGCTATCATATCACCTTTTAACTTCTTAACTTGCTTCACCTAAGTCTCCTCTCTCAAATAGGAAACATGCTGTCATGCTGCTTGGAATTCTGGGAAGTGTAGTCCAAAGAAGTATTTTCCCAGGCAAAGGATGCATTTGATCCTCATTCTGGTGCCATCACTGAGGGAGAAAGTGAGGGCGATACAAGGTGGAAAGGAGGTGGTGGAGTCTGTTGACAGCAATGGCCCAAAGGAGATAGGGATATGGACAGAAGAGATCTCCCTGGGCCATTTCCTGTTGGATCTCATCATTGTATGTTAGACTTCTTGTCAACATTTCCACTGGCTGACAATGTACCCCGTTCAATGAATATTACACTTAGTGTGTGATGATAATGTTAATACATCATGTCAGTCTTTCATCTTGTAAAAGCCCTGCTCTTAAAGTGACTACTGCACTGTGAAGCTTAACTAAAAGCAGCTGCAGCTTCTAGCCCTGGGACAAGTGCCAGGGGACTGGTCCTCCAGATGGTTTGGACTTCTGGGAGTTGAAGTCCCAACACCTGGGGGTCCAAAGTTTGAGAATCACTGATCTAGTTCTGTCTACGAGTGCTTGGAAACGTACCCAGAAATCCTTGGACACTGAGCCTCCCAGCTGAGCCAGGCTAGAGGAGCAACTAGGGCAGATGCTGAATGGTTCTACTGGATTCCCCCTCGAGGAGACCATTTCTCTGAAGGCTCTTTGAATCTGAATTGAACGCAGCATGTGATGTTTAAACTGAGCCCACTCAGAAAGCAACTACCTGAAGGAAGTTTATTTGTTTTGTGAATGATTTATTTGTCTTTCCTTTGTAGTCAGTCCTTGAGGACCAAATGGCTCAGCACTGGGAAACCGGTTTGCCATTTCCTTGTAAAAAAATTAAAAGCAGAAGCGTGCCTTTGTCTCTATGTTTGTCAGACAGATAAGTAAGCCTCTTTGGACACTCATTGTCATTCCCCTGACCCTCTTTTTTCTTATGTTGCCTTTCTATAGAGTGCATTGTTTATGAAATAATTGGAAGTAACAATACGTCCTTTAGACCTGTCTCTACCATTAGGCAGAGTGAGATTGCTCCTCAGCAGGATGTAGCCAGGATTTTGGGAAGGGGGGGTCCAGAACTAAGTGCCACATTATAATGGGGCTTGGGTGCGGCGGCGCAGCAGCACACACCATTGATTTTATCTAACGGAGGGGGGTGCCGGACCCACGACCCCCCCCCCTTGGCTCGTCCTGTCTTCAGGCAGCCAAAGCTGGGAAGAGCATCAAGGGAGTTATCGTACTAAAAATAGAGCGACTTACCTTTGCTCCGGTATACAGTCGCATTACGGGACGCAATCAGGAATTATTCTGACAGAAATTGTTGCTAACGTCACCAGGCGATCGCATCCCAGCTCCCAGCCATGTCGCCGGCCATTTGCAAACATGGGACACTCCCATTTGAAAAGCGGGCGGTGAGCATGGCTGGTACCCAGGTGGCAGCCAGGATGCAGTTGACTGGCAGCGTTGGTACAATTTCTCATGTGATCATTCCTGATAAGCATCCCTTAATGTGACTGTATCCTGGCCGGGGAAGTCACCTTATTTTTAGTGTGCAATAAACTGCTAGGTGTGTGAGAAAAGCTGCCAGCTGCATTGTCTAATATTCCTTAAGCTGAAAAAAGCAAAAATTACTAGAAACACAATGAACTTGAAGTGAAATAAAAAACCAGGATGCATTTTAAAATACAACGCATTCTACAATTCAGTCTAACAGTTTTTGCTTTCTTTAGGCGGATATAAGAATAAGGCAGCTGTGTACGTGTGGTGTATGCATTAACAATTATAAGGAGGTTAACTATAATAGTAATAGTTATGAACAATATTAATGATATCATATGTATAATCTGATTATAACAATAATTAAATGGTGACTGGAATATTTCAAAATGAGGGGTGTCCACTATACATCTCAGCTGCCAGTTGTGCTCCTTCCTCCAGAGCGGGCGCTGCCTCCTCTGCTTTGACCATTGGGTGCTAGCTGAATGGCATAGTATTCATTGTAGACCAGGAACTTATTCCAGGCAAAGAGAGCTAACAAAGTCAACCAGCTCCAGTGTGTTCCTACTATGGACACTTGTTCTAGCGGCCTCAATGCCCATCTTCTATTTCCCCTTAGCAAACAATAAAAAGTGGTTCCACTGTGCACCAAATCTCACATCAAACGGAACCATGCGGTGCAATTGCATTGTCCTCTTCATTCTCCTCAGCGAACTCCTGGAATTTGGTAAGATTTACTATTTCATTTACTTCTTTCATTTATATGTCACCTTTCTCCCAGAGTGGGACCCAAGGCAGCTTTCAGAAACAGTCAATTTGTAAAAAATTGCAATAGAATTTCAACTCCATGAAAATCACCTTATAACACATTAAAGTCGTTTTTAAAACAGCCCAAA
Source organism: Sceloporus undulatus (assembly GCF_019175285.1). NCBI lineage: Eukaryota > Metazoa > Chordata > Lepidosauria > Squamata > Phrynosomatidae > Sceloporus > Sceloporus undulatus. Next base: position 145,639,427 of record NC_056527.1, on the reverse strand, counting down.
GTTAAAAGAGCAACAAACCACTCCCAAGAAAAAGCCCTGCTATTTATGTATGAAAAGCCTGCGCAAACAGGACTGCCTTTGCCTCCTGCAAAAGGAAGGAAGGCAAGCAGGGATCTGGCCTGGCTTTCTGCGGAAAGGAGTCCCAAAATGTGGGAGCATCCCTGGAGGAGGCTCTCTGCCAGGTCTTCAGCAAGGGAGTCCTAGAGGAAGCCTCCTCATGAAGAGCTTAGGCCTCGGACAAGTTGGTATAGTTTGTATAGAACTGCCTTTGCCTCCTGCAAAAGAAAAAGGAAGGCAGGCAGGCAGGGATCTGGCCTGGCTTTCTGCGGAAAGGTCCCAAAGTGTAGGAGCATCCCTGGAGGAGGCTCTCTGCCAGGTCTTCCGCAAGGGAGTCCTAGAGGAAGCCTCCCCATGAAAAGCTTAGGCCTCGGACAAGTTGGTATAGGGAGAGGTGGTCAGGGCCCAACTGGACAGGGCTTTAGACTTGGAATTGTACCCAAATGAAGCTCTTTTCACAAGGGGCTTATAACTGGCCCCGGTCAGTCTTTGGAGGACAGGATTTTGAAGCTGAGGAAGCTCCCGGTTTTCCAAGGCAGCCCCATGTGGAGTGCGTTTCAGTCGTCCAAATGGGATGTAGTCAAGTTCTATGTCAGCCTCCTAGCCAGATGTGATGACATCTCAAGGAATGGGCGCAGTTGACTACAGTAGTTTTAGCTGTGCAAATGTGCTCTTGGCCACTGCTGAATCTGGGCATCCAGCCTCGGAGTTCGGTCCAGGAGGAGAGCCAAGCTGCCGGCCTGAGATTTTGGGGGGAGTGTAACCCCATCCTGGTCCCTGACCTACCTTTTGACCGACCAGGAGCACCTCTGTCTTGTCTGGGTTTAGTTTCCATTTGTTTGCCCCTATTCTACTCCCCCTCCCAAGCGGAGTGTGTGCTTCCATGTGTCCAAAGAGACCTTTGTAAGGAATCTTCCTTGCAAATCAAGACTGATAAGGAGTTACTCAGGAATCACTTAGGGGCAAAGCAGATGGGCTAAAAGGAGTGTCCGAAAGCCGGTCTGGCCGTGGCTGGGCTGAGCCTACAATGACTGTATGGCCTGCTTCCAAGCCGCTTGCTGCAGGAGTCAGTTTTAAATTGCTCCTTTTTGCTTTGGACTGGAGCGTGGCTTGGAAGTGGCTTCAAGGCAGCGTTGGGAATGTGCATCAGCTAAATGCCACAACCACAATGCAGCCTGAAGCTGCTTCTTTTGGCCTATCTTTTTGGGGCCCTAGTTAACCTAAACGATTTCCAGTCTGCAGAGCCAGATGAACTGCATCCCAGAGTGTTGAAGGAACTTGCTGGCATTCTCACAGAACAACTTACTATCATTTATAAAGAAATCTTGGAGAATATCTAAAAAAAAAAAGGGGGGGGGGATTGAAGACCCAGAAAGCTTCAGGCCAGTCAGCCTGACCTTGATACCAGGAAAATATTAGATTGTACAGGAGTCTGCAAGTATCTTGATGCCAATGCAGTGATTAGTAAGAACCAGCATGTATTTGTCAAGAACAAATCCTGCCAAACTAACTTTATATACTTTTTTGATTGCATCATTAGTTCATGTAGATGGTGGGAATGTTGTGGATGTTATTGAGTAGAGCAAAATATCTGATAAGGTCCACGTAGTATTTTGATTAGAAAACTCACTAAATATGGAATAGATGGAAACACCATCAGATAGACCCATAATTGCTTGGAAAATCATGCTCAAAGAATTGTCATCAATGGCTGTGCTTCAGACCAGAAGGAGGTCTCAAGTGGAACGCCACACAGGTCTGTCCTGGGACCAATATTGTTCAGTGTTTTAATCAATGCTTTAGATAATGGGATGGAGGCAATCCTTACCAAATCTGTGTGTGATAGATCTGGGAGGAGCAGCTAACACATTGGAAGACAGGAACAAAATTCAAAAGGTCTTGGATTAACTAGAAAACTAGGCTAAAATGAAATTCAACAGAGACAAATGCCAGATTCTACATTTAGGCCACATAGGTATAGGATGGGAGGCACCTGGGTCAGCAGTGCTACATATGAAAAGGATTTAGGGATTATTGTTGATCATAAGTTAAACATGAGCCAGCAATGTGATGCTGCAGCAAGGAAGGCAAATGCTATCATAGCCTGCATTAATAGAAGTATAGTTTCCAAGTTGAGTGAAGTAACAGTCTCACTATATTCTGCACTGGCTGGTTCTCATCTGGAACACTGCAGTCAGTTCTGGGCACCTAATTTTAAGAAGGGCATGGATGAACTGGAGTGAGTTGAGAGAAGGGCAATGAGGATGATAAAAGGTATGGAGAACAAAACCAATGAGGAAGGAGCTGGTGTGTTCTGCTTGGTGAAGAGAAGATTGAGGGATGAAATGACTTCACCTCTTTAAATACCTCAAGGGCAGACACAAAGAGCGGATTGCAGGCTAGTTCTCTGCTGCTTCAGAGGTAGACCTAAGCTGAATGGTTTGAAGTTACAGGAGGGTAGGTTTTGATTGAACATAAGGAAAAACTTCTTGACACTGATGTTAGTGAATTTCTTCACCAATGCTTCATCAATGTACTACCGGTAGTTGCCTAGAGCGGTGGGGAGGCATCCTCTGAGCGTCTTCAAAAAGAGGCTGGTCAGGTATTGGCTGGGGTTGCACTAACCAGAGCTCCTGCATGGAGCCGGGAGTTGGACTAGGGGAGCCTTGAAGAGCCACTTCTAACTTTATGCTCCTGTGATTCTATAACTTAAATGTCTGGTGGGAAAAGGAGGGTTTTAGTCGTGTAGTTAGGCACCTCATAGTAATAAACTGGCCAGGACAGAGACTTAAAATCAACACCTGCCCCCTAAACTTCACTATAAACTAACAGTTCTTCTGTAGATTTACTTCGAGGTTATACTGTACTAGATTAAACTAAAGGGCTATTGCAGGAACTGTATTAATTTATACCTTCAGTTGGATTATTTCCTCTACAATGTTAAGCATCTGTCAAAATAACCACTATAACACAGTCCAGATAATGTTGGCGTGGGACAGACGGCCCGAAAAGGGCAGCCTGCCAGCGGCTTAATTTCCTCCAGAGGGAAGCTGCAGCCGCCAAACACACGGCTTCCTCTGGAGGAAAAAGAACCTGGGAAAAATGGGTTCTTTTTACGCCATAGGGCCGTATGGACACTGTGTGGCGCTTATGTAACTATGGTGATGCCCGTGTGTGGTTGCTGTGCGGTCCCTAACCCTAAAATCAGTGCCAGCACGGCACATTTGCACGGTCTGTACCGCACCATTATTTCCCAGAATGAAGAAATCATTCCCTAGAATGAAGAATAAAGAGCTGGAAGCCACAGAATGGTCTTTTAAAAATACCAGGATCGTACCTTTTAATATCTGAAGAAGCTGGCTGTCATCCATGAAACGTTATGCTGAAATAAATGGTTAGTCCTGAAGGTTATCTATCCTCCGCAGTTGCAGCAGTTTGTTCTACTTTAATTCTCATGGCTTCTTCTGATGGAACCTTGGGATTTGTAGTTTGGTGCAGCCATGATAGTTAAAGAGATATCAAAAGCACCACAGCTCTCCCTTTATCTCTGTATTTGTAACAATATTCTATGTTTTTTCCAGAGATAAGATTTATATAAATTTTGTTTCTCTTTTTCCCCGTAGTATCTGCTTATTACCCTCCAAAGTGCAAACTGCCCAAAAAAGTTGGACGTTGCAAAGCACGCTTTGAACGTTATTACTTTGACATGAAAACTAAGAAGTGTGCTTACTTCATTTATGGTGCCTGTGGAGGGAATGCAAACAGGTTCAGAACATCTCTGGAATGTCTTCTTAGCTGTGAAGCCATGGGTAAGGAACACAGCTGCTTGGGAGTTGTCACACTTAAGATCCCTTGTGGGAAGCGATGGAAATGTCAGTCGGCTGTTTCTGATCAATCGGGGAACAAACCCCTGTTGATCTGCTTCCTGTAAGTGGAGATTGGGGTTGGGGTCAGGCTGGGAGACACTATGTAGATTATATGGCTTGTAGTTGAGAGGGAATCCCATCCTCTACCCTGAAATCCACAATCCTCACCCAACCAAATGGCTTTAGAGCAATGAGCAATTTGCACAAAGCTTTCTCATGTTTGCCCATTTCCCCAAACCCTCTTTAAATGGTTTATTGGTGCTGGATTTCGGCACAAGGCAGGTAAGCTAAAAAAAGTGATTTAATTTTTGTTCAGCATAAAGCAAACACATACTTCAACATATAAAGAAAACACACAGTACAAAACTATATATAAGACATCGAATCATCAGACATCTGACATCTAAATCTCTGGCTTTTCTTCACCAATTAAGATTTAGGAAGGACTCATGATGGATGGAAGAACTTTACCCCATGAGGGAATAAAACAGAATAGCAGCTGGTTCATAGCACTTGTTGCTGGTACTTAACCCATGCCTCCCCTCCCTCTCTTTGGATCTCAGTCTGAGAGCATTTGGCAGGCAGACATCTTCATTCATCCAGAACTTCTGTGAATGACTGCCTTTCCTGGTCCTGGGATGCTAGTATTTGCAGTGTGATGAATCAGTTCAGCTTTAATCCCTATTTTTGGGGACCAAGACTGGGCAGGCTTTAGGTATTGCTTACCCTTTGTCTGTCAGTGATCAGCGATGAAGGAGCTCCTGAGTTTAGCAGATAAGATTAATCACTAGAAGATTAATTGCTTTCATTTGCATCCATTTGTTTCTTCTGCATCAGGAAGTCTTTCCCACCCGAGAGTTTGGATATTATTAGGAGAATACAGTGAGTTACAGTGCGCTGTTGTTATCTGCAGGGGATCCGTTCTGGACCCCCCGCAAATAGCAAAAACCGTGGGACATTAAGTCCCTTTCTTTTCAATGAGTGCACACTCCCACTCGTGCCACCACATGCATGCGCACCCATGGAAAAAGCCAGGGTTTGCCATCTGCAGAAGCTCAAACAGCAGATTGCAAGACTGTGGTTGGCAGTGGCACCAGTGTGCGGCAATTGATGCTTGGGAAGGACCTAAAGGAGAGTTTGATATAGGCCTGTCCCAAGGTAAACTTGGGAGGGGAGGCATTTGTAAAGGAAAGGCTCCTTTTAATTCATAGGTCTTTGGTGTGAGATATACAAATTCTAACTACCAAAGACCTAGTCAACTTAGGACAAAACAAGCGAAGCAGCAATATCCAATGTATTAGTGACAATCTCGCAAGAAGGGCTGTCCTAAGCAAGTATTCTGTATTATTCTGCAACCATTCTGTAATAGTGCCATTATATTCTGCTTTGGTCAGGCCTCACCTGGAATATTGTGTCTGGTTCTGGGCAGAACAATTCAAAAAGGACATTCAAAAGCTGGAGCCATGTGTCCAAAGGAGGGAGACTAAAATGGTGAAGGGTCTGGAAACCATGAAGCCCTATGAGGAAGGACTCAGGGAGCTGGGGATGTTTAGCCTGGAGAAGAGAAGGTTAAGAGGTGATATGAGAGCCCTGTTTAAATATTCGAAGGGATGTCATATTGAGGAGGAAGCAAGCTTGTTTTCTGCTGCTCCAGAGAATAGAACCCAGAACAACGGATGCAAGCTCCAGGAAAAGAGATTCCTACTCAACATTAGGAGGAACTTCCTGAGAGTAAGGGCTGTTTGACAGTGGAACACACTCTTTCAGTGGAGAGCAATGGAGTCTCCTTCCTTGGAAGTCTTTAAACAGAGGCTGGATGGCCATCTGTTGAGGGTGCTTTGATGGTTTATTCCTGCATGGCAGGAGGTTGGACTGGATGGGCTTTGCAGTCTTTTCCAGTGCTATGATTCTATGAAATACTCACTGCCAGTCATTCCACATTTGATACCACTGGCACTACTGACCACTACATTTACTTTAAAATGGCACAAGCTCCTATGATGTGACATTATATATGTGGCATTTATATCTTATACAAATCTTGGCTTTTCTTTGTTTGCCTATCCTTCCACCTCTCCAGAGTCTTTGCCGAAAATATGTACATATCGTAAGAAAGTAGGATGGTGCAAAGCATCTGTTCGTCGTTATTACTACGATGTTGAGAGCAGGATGTGTGAGCCATTCATTTATGGTGGCTGTCTAGGCAACAAGAATAACTTTGTGGATAGGAATGAGTGCCTGCAGACATGCCAAAAGTACGGTAAGTACTCTTCCAGCTCCTTTTCAGAGTAACAAAATATAACTTTCCCTTTTCTTTTAATGAAGCGCTCCTCCGAATGGGACAAACTGTTCTTGGGGTTGTAGCATTTCTTTAAAGATGCCCAAACAGTTCTGTTGTCCTGGACTGTCTTCTGGAAATTCCCAGCACCTGCTGCAGCATTTGGCTTCTCTCCTCAAATGCATTTATTTACTTATTTTCCAATTCCAAGACATATTGGAACAAAGAAAGAACCCTTCTCTTTCTCTCCTATTCTTTGTTTTTTTACTGTTATAGTTCTTCTGTTTATTAGAAGATCGATGATCTGGCATTTTTGTACTATAGCACTATTCACTGTTATTTGTTGCCAAGTTGGCTTCAACTACAATGATCCTACAAATGAGAGACTTACAACAGCCCTGCTCAGGTCTTGCAAACACAGAGATGAGGCTCTCTTGACGGAATAAATACAGTGCGCCCTTGGTTTACGCGGGGATCCGTTCCGCGCATGCTCAAGTCCCATTCAAGTGAATGGAGCTCGTGAACGGAGCTTGTGAATGGGGCTTGTGCATGCGGCAGTAGCACGGTGGAGTGCGTGCCACTGTCAACGTGCCTCATTCATCTGATAACGTGGGCGCACTGCAATGTGTATGTAAAAGGATCTTGTAGCACCTTTGAGATTAACGTAAAGGGAGAAGCTGGTAGCATGAGCTTTGGCAGACTGAGCCTTCCTCCTCAGATGCATGCATCTACGTCTTCTTATTTCTGGTGTCTTTTCTGTTGTGCTTTGGATGGCCCTCTCATCTCTCTGCTGTCCCTTTCTGTTATGTTCTCTCTTGTTCTCCTTGTTTCTTTGAAAGTCTTTCTGTCCAGTGAGAAAGCAATGCTATAATCACAGAAAAATCAACATGGATTTCTGAGAAACAAGTCATGCTAGACTAATGTGATCTCCTTTTCAATAAAATTACCAGCGTGGTTGACAAAAGGAAAGCTGTAGATATAGCATGCCTTGATACCAGTAAGGCCTTTGACAAGGTTCCCCATGACATTCTTGCAAACAAGCTTGTAAAATGTAGACTAGACTAGAAAGCGGAAGTGAATTTGATTGACAGCTAAGGAGCCTTAATTTTAAACCGATACTGCAAATGTGAACTTCGGAGGGGTAAATTACCCCGATTGAGGTAAAAGATAGTGGACACTTGCTTCTGAGGAGATTTGAGATGGGGGGGATCCAAATCTGCCCAGTTCCATCCAGGGCAAATGGGCAAGTGGGTATGGGGTCTGAAATTGTCTCCAAATGCTTTTCTCTGCACCTGGTAGCGTTTGGATCACACATTGATTTGTTTATTGCAACAAGTAACTAAGGGGGGATACAGACAGGTGGCTCCATGCTGCCTGTTTTTACCCTTGTTGGCGCCGTGCCATCTGCACCACGTGGCACCAACACGCTCCCTAAAAAGAAGCCGCCTAGAGCTTATTTGTGGTACAACTAATTGGGCCTGCCTCCGTTATGCATCCTCACGTCTTGTCAAAATATTTCCCCCTCTGACTGCATTTGACTCTCACTTCCTCAGGATCTTGGCCTCAAGTATGTACATTGCCGAAAGAAGAAGGCCCATGCAAAGGAGCCATTCCTCGCTTTTACTTTAATTTCTATGGCAAGAGGTGTACGGAGTTCAGATACAGCGGCTGTGGTGGCAACAAGAACAACTTTGCGTCTAAAAAAGATTGCATTGGAACATGCCGAGGTAAAAGTCCTCTTTCCTTTACTGTTTTCTAATCATATGCAGACTCTAGGATTGGGGCCTTATCGAGCGTATGCTGTTCTAGGGACAGTGGCTTTTTGTGTCACTTTGCACAACTCTCCTCTGAGGATGCCTATGGACAATCCTGCAGTTGGTTAGTGAACAAAAGCTCAATCTCTCAGGAATAGCATAAAACCAGCAAAGCTTGGGTCAATTGGACAGAATAATGGCACAGGAACGTGGCAAAGGTTTCTTCTTGGCTTCGGTGCCCAATCCCAATGTAGTCATGGTTGAATTTACAGGAGCAACAATTCTAGCAGCCAATTTCTGGACTTCATTTGTCCTGGGGCCAAACTAGGCAACACAAATATCCTCCTCGGAAGCAAGTGCCCACTATCTTTTACCTCAATCGGGGTAATTTACCCCTCCAAAGTTCACATTTGCAGTATCAGTTTAAAATGAAGGCTTTGTATTTTTTTCTGAACCACTTTTCTAATATGAACAAATAAGGAATGTAATCTATACTTTTGTAAACTACCCCTCAAATTGCTACAGTTGAGAGAAAGCATTTTCCTGTGGTCAAAATACCTTTTCCATTTGCTTTAGATAAGGCCAAGCCTAGGGATGTAAAGAATATTCTCCAAAATTCGAAAATTAGGAGAAAAATGCCAGTTTCGACAAATTCTCTAACATGTAGGAGAGGAGAAATTCTGAATAATTCTCGATCAATGAGTAAGAATTTTATTTTTAATAATTTCAAAATGAAGGGAAGAGAGAAATTTTGAGCTGACAAATTCGACCTCCAGGACTTGGGTATTTTGCATAAGAAAAGCTATCATTCATCCTGGCTTTTACCAGGGGCTACAGTGGTACCCCGGGATACGAATGCGCCGCGTTACGAAATTTCCGGGTTACGAAAAAAAAAAATTCCGCGTTACGAAAGTTTTTTCGGGTTACGAAAAAACTTTTGGTGCTTTTCGGCGCTATTTCACACCAAATCGCGGCTTTTCCCCATTAGCGCCTATGGAGATTCGGCTTGCGAATGCTTTTCGGGTTACGAACGGCACCGCGGAACGAATTATTTTCGTAACCCGGGGCACCACTGTATTTCCTTTGTTAGTGTGAAAAACAAAACAGAACAAAAGGAGGGAGCCTTCTCCACTTTACATCATGCTCTCTCTGCCATTCAAATTCTCACAAAAGAGAAGAAGGAGGTGGGGATGTCAAATAATAATCATAATTTATGCCCAGCTCTTCTTCAGCCAAAAGGCTATCAGAGCAGCTTACAAATTACTAGATATTTCCCTGCCCTCAGGCTTGCAATCTAAAGGGACAAGAGACAAAAGGAGAAGCGAATGGCAGGGGAAAAGTTCAGCAGATCCTCATTCTCCCACATTCTCTTTTGTGAGGGTCACATTCTCTCAGCCTCAGAGGCAGGACATGACCATCTCTCTCTCTCTGCACCTCTCCCATGGTGATGCTAAGGTCATGCAATGATGATGATGATGATGATGATGATGATAATAATATCCCTTACCCAAAATGCTGAGGACTAGATGTATTTTGGATTTTGGAGTTTTTCAGAAATAATCCAGTTCGACAATACTGTAATGCTATGGAAAATCCTGGGATTTGCAGTATGTTGTGCCACCAGTGCTCTCTGACAAAGAAGGCTAAATGTCTCACAAAACTACAATACCCAGATATTGTTGTTGTTGTTGTTGTTTTTATTTTCTTATATCCCAGGGTTTGGATGCCCACCTTGGCCAAGACACACTCTCTCAGCCTGTGTGTGTAAGCATATACACGCAGCATTACACTTTCAGCAGCTCCACAGTTTGTCTGTGTGTGTATATTTATATACATTTATATTTGTGTTTGTGTGTATATATACTATATCTGTATGTTATATCTATAATATTACAACACACAAAGATGTGTGTGTAAGCATTACACACAGCATACACTTTCAGCAGCTCCACAGTTTGTCTGTGTGTGAGTGTTATATATATCTGTGTGTGTGTGTGTGTGTGTGTGTATGTATGCATATATATATATATACAAACACACAAAGATGTGTGTGTAAGCATATACATGCAGCATTACACTTTCAGCAGCTCCACAGTTTGTCTGTGTGTGTATATATATTTATATATATATGCGTGTGTGTATATGTATATATGTATATATGTGTATATATATATATATATATATATATATACAAACACACAAAGATGTGTGTGTAAGCATATACATGCAGCATTAAACTTTCAGCAGCTCCACAGTTTGTGTGAGTGTGTATATATTTTTATATATATATATGCGTGTGTGTATATGTATATGTATGTATGTATGTATATTTACAAACACACAAAGAAGTGTGTGTAAGCATATACATGCAGCATTACATTTTCAGCTGCTCCACAGTTTGTGTGTGTGTGTGTGTGTATGCGTGTGTGTATATGTATATGTATGTGTGTATATATATATATATATATATATACACACACACACACACACACACAAAGATCTGTGTGCAAGCATATTACATGCAGCATTACACTTTCGGCTGCTCCACAGTTTGTGTGTGTGTATACACACACACACACACACAGACAGCTGTGTATGTACACATATAAATACGGCTGCACACTTTTGGCAGTAACACTATAAGTGTGTGTGTGTGGATATTCTGCACTCTCCTTGCCTATTATTATTATTATTATTATTATTATTATTATTAGACCTTGGCATCAGCATGGGAGAGGTGCAGAGTTGGATCCCATGTATTCCTTCATAGCAGAAGGAGGTTGGACTGGATGGTCCTTGAGGGTCCCTTCTAGCATTTCTTGTTGAGGCTGGGCTTTTTTCCCCTTTTGTGTGTGTGCCTTCAGGGTTTTTAAGCATAGGAATGTGCTTTAAACCTCTGCCAAACTTCCTTTTGAGATGGTAATTGAGTTTGAAATGCAAAGTAATTAGCATAATTATTTGCCTTGTCTTTTATTGTCATTCAGAGAGAAATCTGTGAAAAATATTTCTCTGGCTGCTGAAAAGGAGAGAAGAAGAAATCACCATTTGGAAGAGAGATTTGTGGGAAGAATATTTTTTAAAAAAATTCTCCTCAAGGTTTCTCTGACCGAGGAGAAAAACATGGGTTTCTCCAATCACAAGCCATTCTGCTACAAGAGATTAAAAGGAACGTCCTCAGCCCTATGGCAGATCTACTCTTCCTGGAGCCAGGGCTGGATTATATCCAGCGGCGCTCACAGGGTTTTGCTTTGACACAGTAGTTTATGGGGGGAAATCAGGGGAAATTGAGCGTTTAAAGAATCAGAGGATGGCAATGGCAAATCCCCTCTAAAGAAACAAATCCCACGGATGACTTGTTGCTGGTTCTTTCCTGGTTGTTCCTGGGATGCCTCTGCTTGAATCACGATGTCTGTGACGACGTTCTCCCGCGATTGCTGACTCTTTAAACCCTTGGTTTCCTTCTGATTTCATAAAGTCCATACATAGGAGGCCTTCTCTAGAGCCAGGTAACTTAAGTTACAGTCCTAATGGGATGTGCCTGTTATCCATTACAGGGAAAAGAACCTGGAAATTAGTTGTTTGTAATTGCTTAGAGCAAAGTTCTGAGTCTGTGCCCCACTTTTCATGTCATTGTGCTAAATCTTCCATTGCTTCCTTAGCTTTTAAAGAGAACTGAACTACTGAACTTCGACAGTGGAACACACTCCCTTGGAGTATAGTGGAATCTCCCTCCTTGGAGGTCTTTAAGCAGAGGCTGGATGGCCATCTGTGGGGATGCTTTGATTTGGATTTCCTGCATGGCAGAATGGGGTTGGACTGGATGGCCCTTGCAGTCTCTTCCAACTCTACGATTATATGATTCTACCATTCCCAGCGCATGAAAAGCCTCTGGCTCTTACAGCAAATCCATGCTGAATTTTAGTTGGCTGTCCCACTCTGAGCGGAAATGTCCTGCGTGCTTGTTACTCCGGATTTGGAGATATGGCCTCCAATAAACCCGTCTGCTCTTCTGCATCTCTGGCTTCTACTTCCTGAGTATTGTTGGGGTGTTTATCACACTATACTCTTATAGTGCTACTATTCCACTTTAACTGCCTCCTGTTGCATTCTGGTATTGGCAGTTTTAAGGAGGGGTATTTAAAATTCTCAAGCAGAGGACACCTGAAAGAAGAGCAATTGAAATTAAAAGAAAAATCTAAACAAAAATCAACAAGTTATGTAAGAACACAAGGAATTAGAGGAAAAACTAGAAAGTGACAGGAAGAATAAAAGGTTGAAGAATCAATATATGATTCTAAAACAAAAGATAGATATACAAAATGCAGAAGAAATTGCAGAGAAACTAAAAAAGATTAAGCAGAGATATTTTGGAGAAGCAAATAAATTGGGCAAGTGCTGGCCTATCAATTTAAAAAGGAAAGAAATAAGAAACTGATTACTGAAATTAGATATAAGAGGAAATTAACATCAAATTACCACAAATTATGCAGTTGAGTTTCCTGCATTTGGGGAAATCGCAGGGGTCAGCACAACTGGACTTCAGGAGAGCGGATTAGAGAAATACTGGAGGCGATCCCATGGTCAGAAATGCTAAAAGAGGATGTGAGGGCGATCTAGCTGCGACATCTGTCACCTCATTGATCGCCAGGGTTGATTCGGCTGATCTGGCTGGCTAGGCGGGTGTCCCCTTCCTCCCTCACTGCTCCATGTGTGTCCCTCCCGAAGCTGCGCACTCGGTGGAAGAGGACGACCATCCCAGATAGAAGGAGTGTACCGTTCTTCGGTCAAGGGTATACGATAGCTGCGCTCCCCTGCTAGAACCTCCAAACAAGCTCAAGGTCCATTTGTAGGAGAACGTAGGGTAGTCAAGCTTCCAAGACTCTAGACACATCCAAGTAAGGCACTGCATGGATTAAATCTTTTTTTAAAAAAGAAATACTAAAAGGGAAGGAAGTTCAGGGCGGATGGGAGTTTCTCAAAAGGGGGAAATCACCAAAGTTGAACATGAGTGAACAGTGTGATGCGGCAGCTAAAAAGGCCAATGCAATTCTAGGCTGCATCAATAGAGGTATAGTGCCTAGATCAAGGGAAGTAATAGGTCCACTCTATTCTGCTCTGGTCAGGTCCAACTTGGAATACTGTGTCCTGTTCTGAGCACCATTTTAGTCGCCCTCCTTTGGACACATGGCTCCAGTTTCTCAATGTCCTTTTTTAATTGTGGTGCCCAGAACTGGACACAATATTCCAGGTGGGGCCTGACCAAAGCAGAATAGAGTGGCACTATGACTTCTCTTGATCTAGACACTATACTTTTAATGATGGAGGCTAAAATTGCATTGGCCTTTTTAGCTGCCGCATCGCACTGTTGACTCATGTTCAGGTTGTGGTCTACTTGGACTCCTAGATCCCTTTCACATGAAGAAGTCTCTTGTTCAGCCAGGTGTCCTATGATCCTTTATCTGTGTGTTTCATTTTTCTGCTCTAAGTGCAGTACCTTATATTTATTTGTGTTGAATTTCATTTTGTTAGCTTTGGCCCAGCTTTCTAGTCTATTGAGGTCATTTTGAATTTTGATGCTGTCCTCTGGAGTATTAGCTATTCCTCCTAATTTGGTGTCATCTGAAAATTTGATAAGTATGCCCCCAATTCTGTCCTCCAAGTCATTGATAAAGATGTTGAATAGCCCTGGGCCCAGGACAGAGCCCCACTGGACACCCCACTGGTCACTTCTCTCCAGGATGGCCATCTGTCAATGGGGATGCTTTGATGGAGAGTTCCTGCATGGCAGAATGGGGTAGGACTGGATCAGGGCCCTTTTGGGGTCTCTTCCAACTCTATGATTCTAGGATGAAAAGGAGCCATTGCTAAGCACCCTTTGCATTGAATTAATAGATAATACACTACGCAATCCTATGCATAGCCATATTTTGCCTTGATTTATCTAATACAACACCATTCCTCCTTCACCAAAAAAAGGCCCATAACGCGACTGTGGCCTTTCCATCTTTGGAGGCCTTTAAACAGAGGCTGGAGGGATATCTTTTGTGTCACAGACTCCAACTCCCAGAATTCCATAGCATTGAAGCAGAAATGGTTAAAGCGGTGCCAAACTGAGTTATTTCTCCAGTGTGGATGCATCCTATGATTCAACTAAATAAAGAATTTGGTTGGAGTGAGAGGTTGTATTTTGGTTGTCAATTATGTGACTATAAATGCATGATTCTAAATCCAACAGACAGAATTGTTTTATAGGCGACACTTGCGGCTTGTTTCTTTATTTTTATTACACTTGAAAGGCTGAAGGTAAGAACGCGACCCTTTAGCACGCTATGGCATTGTCAGTCTACTCTTTCTTGCATCTAGGGTACTCTTCGAGTAAGACGCTATACACGCCTGCGCATGCGCAGAACACTCCCGGAAAGCCCCTCACTGGCAATCGCCGCCCTTAGCCTCTAGAGGGCGCTATAAAGACGTTGCTGAGAGGCGCGAGGGCTTCACGACGAACGCGCATGCGCGACAGTGACACTGTGATGGCGGAGTCCCCGGTCGTGAAGAGAAAGCGCGAAGAGCAGGAGGCGGGCGATGAGGAGAACGGGTCTGCCCTTGCTCCCCGAGAGGGAGACCCCGCGGCTGGAGGCTTCCCTTTGGCCGAGGTCTCTGTGTGCAAAGTCCTCAGGGAGTCTGCGCGGGACAAGGCCATCTTCCTCCACGGACAGGTACTTGTCGCGTGGAGAACTGCGGCAGCCAATCAGAGCCGAGGGGCGGGGCCAGCATAACGGCTCCTCTTGGCTTCTGGCGAAAGGGGCGGGCCTTCCTCGCCAGAAGGGGCGGGGCGACGCTTATTTGACCTTTGCTCTGATCCAAAGGAGTCCGTTGTAAAGAGAGCAGGAAGTGGTTCTTTTATGACAAGGAAGCTACATGTGAAAGGGATCGAGGAGTCCAAGTAGACCACAACTGAACATGAGTCAGCAGTGTGATGCAGCAGCTAAAAAGGCCAATGCGATCCTAGGCTGCATCAACAGAAGTATAGTGTCTAGATCAAGAGAAGTGAGAGTGCCCTCTATTCTGCTTTGGTCAGACCCCACCTGGAATACTGTGTCCAGTTCTGGGCTCCACAATTCAAAAAGGACATGGAGAAACTGGAGCCTTGTGTCCAAAGCAGGGAGGCCAAAATGGTGAAGGGTCTGGAAACCATGAAGCCCTATGAGGAAGGACTCAGGGAGCTGGGGATGTTCAGCCTGGAGAAGAGAAGGTTAAGGGGGGATATCAGAGCCCTGTTTAAATACTTGAAGGGAGTCATATTGGGGAGGGAGCAAGCTTGTTTTCTGCTGCTCCAGAGAACAGGACCCAGTGAAGCAATGGATGGAGGCTCCAGGAAAAGAGATTCCAGCTCATCATTAGGAGGAACTTCCTAGTCTCTTCCAACTCTACGATTCTATGATCCTAGGTCTGACTTGTGAGCTTTCTGGTGTTACCCAAATTTCTCGGTTACTGAAATGGCTCCCACAAATAAATATATAACGGGAATTTTAATAGCTTAAGTAAAAGTACACCTTGGCTGGGGCAACATTCAGCCTGGGATCTTACCTATGTGTACAAGGCACTGCCATTCTGACACCCTCGTCACCTGCTAGGGTTGAGGGGCATGTGGAAGCCTCACCCCGAGGCAACCCTTGCATGTCACCATGACGCTGCAAAGGGCTGGTATGTATCGGACTTCAGCAACATAAAATACTGTGAATTTGATAATTGCCTCATCATTTATATAGGCCTCAGCATTCAGATGTATGGGTTGCAGAGGACTAAATGAAGCATTTCAGTAGCAATAGCCACAGAACCACCCACCCCCCTTCCCCTGATGCCATCTGAAAACAAGTTCTGGAGAGTTTCCTAGCCCTCCCAAGGCAGCTTTGGGGTTGCAAAGGAGGGCTGCAGTGGGAAGGGGAGTTTATTCCCCCTCCTGGTTTTACTGGAATCTGTTGTCTGCATGTAGAAGTTGACTGTTGGATTCTGCCCCCTCCATTTTCCAACCCAGGGGATTCTGAAAGTTGTAGTCCAGATAAACTTTCCAAGCTCTGTGCAAGAGACACCAAAAGGAAATGGAAGAGAATTTGAACTGGGTACCATGGCTCCAGGGCATCCATTCACTCATTCATTAACCCTCCTCCCTAAAACCCATGCCCTTCCACCTCTGAGCATAGAGGAGAGACTCTGCTACTGGGTACTTCAGTATAAACCGTCCAAGGTAGCTGCATGCTGAAGAAGATCAGCCAGAAAGGCAAAAGCCAGTCTCAACATGTGAGGGATGATCGTTTCTTGACCCGTTAATGTAGTCATCATTATTCAGTCCTCTGAGAAAGGAAGTGCTACACATTGGACCTCTGTCTTAAGAGAAATCTAATTGACAGCATCTCAGTACCATCTTCATACATAACATCACAGAAATGTGTAAGAATTTGACTTGCCCTGGTGACGCAGTGGTTAAATGCTGGTTCTGCAGCCATTCATAGCCACAAGGTTGTGAGTTTGATCCCAGGGACTCCAAAGTCCACTCAGCCTTGCATCCTTCTGTAGGTCACTAAAATGAGTACCCAAATTGTTGTAAACTTACACATTGTAAACTTCTTAGGGAGAGTTTTAATACACTGATAAGTAGCATAGAAATGCTATTGCTATTGCTAGGGATGTGTTGGTTTAGGTCTTAAGATGCCTATTCTGATGGTCGGAAGATCGGAAGGTTGGCAGTTCAAGGCCCAAGTGCCGCATGATGGGATGAACTCCTGTTACTAGTCCCAGCTTCTGCCAGCCTAGTTGTTTGAAACCATGCAAATAGGTAAATAGGCACCACTTCGGCAGGAAGGTAAACAGTGTTTGCTGCAGTCATGCTGGCCAAATGACCACTGGGGTAATCTTTGGACAACACTAGCTCTTTGACTTAGTAATGGAGATGAGCATTGCCCCCTACAGTCAGTTATGACTAGACATTCATATCAAGGGAAAACTTTACCTATTGCTATTCTCCAGAACTCTAAAACTTGAAACAGATGGGCAGAAAAACACAGTTTCTGGCCTGGCCACATATGGGGTGTAGCATTTAGATGACGCTGGCCCCGAACATGGAGGGAAACCATGCCGGACCCGTGTCTTCCCCAAAGAACCAGGCCAAAAAGGAGCAGTAAAATACCGCTCCTTTGGATGGCCCAGTTCAAAATTGTGATAGCGACCCAGATCAGGGCAGGGCATAGGGAGTTGCCATAGCACTGCTGTGGACCATGTTTTTTGGCCTGTCTGTGATAATTGATTAATTGATAATTAATTGATGAAGAGTTGTAGAAAACTCAATTGCCTGCACAGTTTTGTGATATTTTGGTTGCTCTTAATGTAAGTACTGTCCAACTCTGAGTTTTGTTTTTACTTATGAACTGTATGGCTACACATGTTTTTGTTTTAAAAATCCTCTTCAAGCATCTTTCTGTTGGCTGCGGCAGTTAAAGTTCAGGGATGGAGGTGCCCTAGATAAGGGGAGCTACTTACACGCTTTAGCAGTGAGAACTAATTCAGAGGCATAGTGGTATTGTGCATTGGGGTGACATGTAAAAGAGGGCACAGGTTGCCATTGTTCCACATAACAAAAGTGCTAGATAGGCATCTTGAGGCTTAGATTATTTTTCTTATTAGCATATCTATTGCTTTTAGCCTGGAGATCAGTTTTTCATGTTTAGTTTTTAAAGTGGAATTGAATTGCAAACTAGCAGTTAACTCTAATGCTGTAAAGAAGATGGATGGACTTGTCACTTAGGGGCTATAAAAATGGGAAATTTGCAAGTACTCTTTTAATTCGCTGTTTACAGCTGTATGATGTTAGGAAGGCAGGTTCTCCCAGGCACAGGCTGGGCTTGTGGGGGATTTGGTTGGGTTAGTTCTTTTATTGTCATCTGTAAATCCACCTCTGTGATAACCCAGGTGCACCGTGAAGTGTCAGGAAATTGCCTGGCATCTCTACAATTTCCAAGTAGCATGTAAATCCTAGATGAATGGCTTTGTGAAGGCAGGCTAGACTCTAGGTCAAATACAGGGTGTTTGGGAGATAAAGCTATTAAAAGGGTGGAAGATCCATAAAATGGAGTTGGAAGGCACCTGTAATGTAATAGCGAAGGTCAGATTTAACAGGTACAAATGGGACTTGTAACAAAGTGTTGCAGGGTGTCCACATGCTCCACCACAATTCATCTCTGTATAGTCCAGAGAGAGGAGTCTTTTAACCCTTTGCCCAACTATAATGAACTCGCTTCCCTTCCAGGAAGCTTTCAAGAAGCTTTTCAGGAGTTGTTGTTCATTTACCTGTATCTTGCCTTTTCCCCAAAACTAGGGCTCAAGGAAATGTACAAATATACAAGTGAGACCACAGACAACACAGAAATTAAAACATGGCACAAATAATTATTAAAATAAACTGTGTATAGAGTTAAAACCTTGAAAAACATATCATGAAAAAGGCAAAGGATAAAAATCAGTAGAACAATATACAATTTTAAATCCTTGCAGTTAGTTCCTCAAAGCCTGATGGAAGAGAAAAGAGTTGACTTGCTGACAGAAGGACAACAGGAAGGGAATCTGGGAACAGCTATGGAGAAGGACTTCTCCTGTGTTTCAACCAGCTGTACTTATGAAAGTGGTGAGACCAAACGATCTTAGGTTCAGCAGGCTCACATGGGAGAGCCAGTGTAGTGTAGTGGTTTGAACGTTGGACTGTGACTCTGGAGACATAAGGTTCAAGTCCTGCTTGGTCACGGAAACATGCTTGGTGGCCTTGGACATGTCAGACTCTCTCAACTTCAGAGGGAAGCAAAGGCAACTCCCCTCTGAACAAATCTTGCCATGATAGTGTCAACTTCTGGAAACAGCTGGAAGGCACACAACAACAAGGCTCATATAGGAGGACAGAGTCCTTCAGATATCCATATTTGCTGGCAAATTTTACGTGTCTGTAGTGGTTTGAGTGTTGGATTGAAACTCTGGAGACCAAGGTTCAATTCTTGGCTTGGCCGTAAAACCCACTGGGTGACATTGGGCAAATCAGATTCTCTCAGCTGTGGCAAATCTCTGAAAAAAGCTTGCTGTGAAAACTCCATGAAAGGTTTGCCTTCAGGTCACCTTCTGCAGGTCCCTAAAATGAGTACCCAGCTTGTTGGGGGAAATTCGCTTGCACCTAGTAAACCACTTAGTAGCAATGTAGTTGCTACTGTGGTTGCTAATCTGCCCCATACACTCAGGTCCTCTGACAGACTTCTACTGTAGTCAGCCAGGACTAGGTTGGCAACTGTCAGCCAGAGGACTTTCTCTTCCGCTGCCCCTAGACTGCAGAACGACCCGCTGGAGGAGATTTGACAGCTTAATACACTGTCCAAATTTAAAACAACATTCAAGACCAGTCTCTTCTGGTAGGCTTTTCCAAATGATTTTTAAATTGTGAATTTTAAATGATGAATTTTAAATATGGATTGTGTTAATATGGGTATGTCTTATTTGTCCATTTAAACATATATGTGTTTTTAACACTGATATATTTTAACTGATATTATGCATTGATTAAATGTTGTTGTTCCTCACCTGGATCCATGGGGAAAGGTGGACAAGAATTGTTGTTGTTGTTGTTAACATCAACAACAATAATATCTCAAAACAATGTACAAACAATAAAACAAAATCAGAAATGTAGAAGAATGCACACAATGTACAGGAATCCACAACCTAGAAAGGGTGTGATAAGTGAATTCCCAGTAATCCCAAAACTTATTTAACAGTAAAGTCTTAACTAGGTCCAAAATGGAGTCAGCATTAGTTGGTCTTCCAAGGGAAGGTATGTAGCAGTTGGGTGCAAGACATGTTTCTGCATGCTTCCACTGATGGGACACAGTGGAGGGCTTTCCTGAGCCTTACTAGATCCCAGCAATAACAAAGTGATAGAGAGAAGCTTTCCTTCAAGTACTGGGGTCCCAGGTTGTTTAGGGCTTTTAATGTCATCACCATTTTGAATTGAACCTGCAAACATATTGGCAGCCTTTCCCGTTCTTTTAAAACTGGTGCTGTTTGGTTTTTTTATGTTGTTTGTGCTAGCAGTCTAGTTATTCAAGTTGACCTGACGTTTACAATGTGCCCAGCTGGTGACTATGAGCAGTGTATTCCCTGGCCCTGAGCATTAGCAAGAGGATTGTGGGAGCAAAAGTGGACACATCTGGAGACCACTAGGTTGAGGAAGACTGCAGATAAGATCTTTTACCATTCTCATTTCTCCAGGTGAAAAGTGCTTCTGGGGATGGGAAAGATGCTGTAGTCATTTTGGAGAAGACTCCCTTCCAGGAGGAGAATGTTGCTAAGCTTCTAAAGAAATACACCAAGCTCCAGCTCCAGATGTCTAATGATATCTACAGCACATACCACCTTTATCTACCTCCAGAGTTGAATGGTAAGTAGTCTGCAAAAGAGACTTCCATGTTTATTTCTTTATCTTGTTACATTAACCTATCTTCCTTGTAAAGAGCTCCAGGCAGTGTACATGAGCTTCACCTCCATTTTTATCCTCATAATGTCCTTGTGAAACAGGTTAGGCTGAGAAGTAGTGACTAGCTCAGGGTCACCTGGTTGGCTTCAGGACTGTGTAAGGATTTCCTCAGTTATAGTCCACCACACTAACCACAGCTACATGCTGGCTTTGTCTCAAAACATCATACAATCATAGAGCTGGAAGAGACTGCAAGGGCCCTGATCCAGTCCAACCCATTCTGCCTTGCAGGAACTCTCAGTCAAAGCATCCCCATTGACAGATGGCCATCCAGCCTCAGTTTAAAGACCTCCAAGGAGGGAGACTCCACAATCTCAGAGGAAGGAGAGGAAGGCAGCCCTTACTGCCAGGAAGTTCCTCCTAATGTTGAGGTGGAATCCCTTTTCCTGGAGCTTGCATCCATTGTTCTGTGTCCTGTTCTCTGGAGCAGCAGAAAACAAGCTTGCTCCATCCTCAATACGATTTGGTTTGTAACACCTTGCTTGACAAAGAAGCCAGTACAGTTTCGAAAGCTTGCAGCATGTATATTGTGCATTTTGGTTGGCCAATAAAGGTATTACTGTTTGGTGGATTTTTGATTGGATTTTCTAGATGGCGAACTTGAGTACCCCTGGATGTTTTCTAGAATCACATGAGAGAGGACTAAGATTGAAATCTTCATGGCATACTCATTTTGCCTATATATAGATATTTTTGTTTTTGTTCTTGTTTCCCCACCTTTTCTCTAAACAATCAATTGCCAATCAATCCATCAATTTATTTATTTGTGGCCATTTGGACTCAAGCCAGTTTACAAAGAGATACAAGTAAAGCATATAACCAAAAACATACAAAAAGGTAAGATGAAAGTAATATTATTCTGTGTAAAAAATTAAAACCATATAAAAATTAATTTAAAAGTATAGATTAAAGCATAGATTTCCCAAAAACTAGGGATGAAAACACCTTACACATTTAAACATTAAAAAATGAAGATGAAAATGAAATTAAACAGTCAACATTTACTTAGATTTTTGAGCAAGTATTCAAGTATGTTGAGTAGCCAGTCTGGCATAGTTGTTTGAGTGTTGGACTGCGACTCTCGAGACCAGGGTTTGATTCCCTGCTCAGCCATGAAACCAGTGGCTGATGCTGGACAACTATATAGATAAGATATAAATAAAATTTTATTTATATCCTGCCTCTCTATGTAACACAACCGAGGTGGTTTACACGTTAAAATATTCAATCCCGTGTCCCAATAACCCACCCCCACTGAAATAGAATTAAACATTTACAGATGAAAACATGCCTTAAAATAATAGACAAATCAACAATGACTGTAAGATTGGTCAGGGAGTAATAGGTTCAATTTATTTGGTGGCTTGTTATCTATTCGACAAAGGCCTGACAGA
Source organism: Sceloporus undulatus (assembly GCF_019175285.1). Classification (NCBI taxonomy): domain Eukaryota; kingdom Metazoa; phylum Chordata; class Lepidosauria; order Squamata; family Phrynosomatidae; genus Sceloporus; species Sceloporus undulatus. Next base: position 145,617,516 of record NC_056527.1, on the reverse strand, counting down.
AGAGAACCATTTTAACAGCTTTTTAAAATTGTTTAAGGTCGTAATTTGACAGATTTAATCCGGCAAGCCGTTCCATAGTCTTGAGAGCGGTTGCCAAAAAGGTTCTCTGGGTGGCTGCAGACAATCTAGTTTTTATAGGTTACAACAGATTCCTCCCAGAGGACCTGAGTGTGCGGGGTGGATTGTATGGAAGTAGACGATCCCTTAGATAGGTTGGGCCCAAGCCATGTAGGGCTTTAAAGGTGATAACCAACACTTTGTACTGCACCCGGAAACTAATAGGCAGCCAGTGGAGCCATCTTAAGATCGGTGTAATATGGCCTCGTCTAGTTGTCCCTGAGACCAATCTGGCTGCCATGTTCTGTACTAATTGAAGTTTCCAAACTAAGCAGAAGGGTAGCCCCATGTAGAGCGCATTGCAGAAATTGAGTTGTGAGATTACCAGCGCATGCACCACAGTTTCAAGTTCCTTAACTTCCAGGAAAGGGTGCAACTGACGTATCAGGCTGAGGTGATAACAGGCGCTCTTGACTGTTGCATTTACCTGATTTGTCATCTGGAGTGACGGATCAAGAAGCACTGTGAACACAGTCCTTTGAGGGGAATGTGACCCCATCTAGGACTGGAGGTTGTATCCTGTTATCTGGGTTCGGGGCTGCTTCTGTAAGTACCTCTGTTTTGTCTGGATTCAGTTTCAATCTGTTTTTCCTCATTCAGTCCATTACTGCTTTAAGGCAATCATTGAGAGGCGAGGCAGCATCCAAAGTCAGAGCTATATCTGGGTGTCATTAGTGTACTGATGACGCCCCGCCTCATGCTTCCGAATGGTTTATTACATGCTGTCAGCCTTAGGGGAATGTCATGATAAGCTGACCTTAGGGTCTCTGTAAGTCAGAAACAACTCAAAAGTACACAACAACAATAGTTCAAGTATGTACCCTTTCTTTATCTGTGTCTTCAAGTAATATATTGGGAGATGGGGGTTATAATGGCTTTTAGGGAATGTTTAGATACTCCTTCAGAGTAAAGCCTGCTGATCTTGGAGATAATCTACATAAAGACGTCAAGGAAGCATCAGAAAAACATAGCCATGCCTTTTCTGTGCTGTTTAGAACTAGTCTGTGCAGACAAAGAGCATCTCCTGTCCGAACCCTGCAATGCTTGTACTGTAGGCAAACATCCCGGTTGCAAGCCTGTTCTCTTTTCTTTCTGTGCTAACGGGTTGCTGTTGTTTCCACAAGATGGCATCCTTGGACTAGAATCCAGGAAATGTAAGTGACAACTGTTTCTGATTGGCAAGAAAAAGCTAGTTGTCAGTGTATTTTGGTTGTCTCTTTTCATTTTATTACTATGCCATAAAACCTGGGGATCACCCTCACCTAAAACCTTGCCTTTTGAGATTAATCCAGGACATTTTATTTAAGTAGCTAACCACAGGATAAGTGTGCGTGAATACTCCTAAACATCCACACACTCTCTTTTATTTAGTTGACTAAGCAAATATGTATTGCTGTTCCTTCATATTCAGTGTGCACATCCTGGAGAAACCATAGTAAAATAATGTTTCTCTCTCTCCCTGTGTCTTTAATACACATGTTATATTCAAGCAGTCAGTAAGTCAGTACTCCCACACACGAAGAAAGGAGTATGTTGATCGAACCCTCCTCTACCATTGCTTTCCTCACTGGAGAACAGTGTCTCTAAAGAAGAGAGCCTTTTCTATTTGTAGAGGCTCTCGGTGTAAACCAAAACCTGATGTGTGTGTGCATGTGTGTTGGTGTTCTTGCTTATGTGGAAAGCCTTCACAGATACAAAGGCTGTCCTCATCACACACTTGGCTCTTATACAAGAGGAAAGGAACAGCAGGACTAGCACATTCCTCTCCCCTCTTTTCACAGCCACTCTTTACACAGATACCACTCTTAAACTGGTCTAGAATAGAGGAATAGTGGTCTGGATAAGCAGGATTTAGACTGTTCGCTGCTAACGTGTTCTGTACTTTGACATTTTCCCTTGTACATCAGGCTTGATTGTATTATTGGCGTGAACATTATTGTCCTTTCACCATTGGCTATCTTGGCTAGGACTGATGGGAGTTGCATTCTAACATCTGTTCTTCTTGTTCCTCTATCATATGTTAATTTCATCAAGAGATTTTAATATCTGAAAATGAAGTTATACTGCTTTAAAAGCTTGACCAAACTCTTCCCCTGTTCAGACTGGAACAGAATCTGAGTCCTTGTTTTCAACACTTCTGTTCAGTAGGAACAGAACAAGCACCAGAGCAAGAAAATTGGATTATGGCTTCAGGTAAGATTTTGGCTAATAAAGCTGTTATGGTGGTGAAATTGCTGAATCCAGAGTCAATAGTGTTATCTGATCAAGGTCCAAAACACATGGAAGAAACAATCCCATTTGAGACTGCTTTAACTGCCCAGGCTCATTGCTAGGGAATTCTGGGAACTAGTTTTAGGAGACATTTAGCCTTCTCTGTCAGAGAGCACTGGTGCCACAATAAACTACAGTTCCCAGGATTCCCTAGCACTGATCCTGGGCAGTTAAAGCAGTCTCAAACTGGATTATTTCTACAGTGTGTTTTGGACCAAAGAGAACCAGATGTAGTGTGCCTCTGTCTACATGACAGCAGATTAACAGTTTAGTGGTTAGCACAGGGATGGCGAGTGTGTCATCTACCAGATGTTGGGCAATAACTCTCCTTAGTTCTGGCCAGCAGAGTCAGTGATATGAGGAGCTATGGAGGCCGTCTGGAGGGCCACACATTCCCCATCCCTGAGTTGGGGAGTCAAACTATGTCAGTGGAAACCCAGATTCATATCTGTTCTTCACCCTGAAGTTCACAAGTTAATCTTTGGTCAGTCATGACTTTTTAGCCTAACTACCTCACAGGTTCCTGTGAGGATAAAATTAGTAGAGAGCTCTTGAGGAAAGGCAAGATTGAAATATAATGTAATAAAGTAAGATAATCCTATAACCATAAGCAGCACACCAGTACAATCTTCCCTGACTTGTACCCCAGATATGTTGGTCAACAGCTGCTGTCATCTACAGCAAGCATGGCTGTTGATGTTTGGGGTGGTGATGGGCATTGCAGTCCAACACATGGAGAGAGCAGATTTGAAAGGAATGGGACAGAAAAGGAATGGGAGATAAGTGTTGCTGTGCTGTGCTGTAGTGCTCAGCTATGTGTGAAAATGGAAATGAAACATTTTGGGTATTCATAGCAGATGTTGTTGGACTACAATTCCATCCTCCTTCACAACTGACTATGCTGACTAGAAAAGATGAGAACTGGAGTCTAACATTATGTGGAGGACTACACATTCCCAATGCTGGTTGTGCAGGCTTGAACCAAAACCAAAAAGCAGAACTTCACTTGCAGCTGTACCACTGAAGTGGAGAACAATAAAAACAAAATAGTTTAATATTTTTCTCCTTCCTTTAAGTAGGTTGAAAGAGGAAGTGTCTGTCCAAGCTGCCAAGTCCCTGGATATGAAACACATGACACTCATTTCTTTTTTGAAAAATTCAAGAGTTGCAAGTTGTAGCAGCATGATCCCCTCTGCCCTCCACCTTCCCTGCTTTTTTGCCAGCATCCCTCAGAGGCATGTCTGAAACACTTACTTACTTTATTGTCTAGTTAATGTTCCTTTCAGTGTTTGTCTCCTCTGAGCTTACACAAGCTAACGCATGTACCTAAGCCATTAAAAGCTGTAAAGTGCTGCTTTAATTTTTAATAGTGTTAGAGTGCGTTCCTGTCTGCAAGTGATGGTTTGTGTTCATGCGTTTGGGGGTTTGCTTGTGACATGCACAGTTTGTACTATTGTTCCACAAACTTTAGAGGGTCAGTGTGCTATCTTGTGTTAAAAAGATTGTTCCCCTTAAGTCAGACCTTTTTGCCCTTCAAGTGTTTTGGAATAAAACCTCTCTCTATAAACTCTTACTGTTGGCCATGCTGACTGAGGATTGTAGGTTTTGAAGACCAAGTGTTCCCTACTTCCACCTAAGTGAAAATGGACTTAGAGCTTTTTGTTTCTTTGTTTTCTGTTCCAGTAGTAAGACATGGTTAGCACAAACTGAAAGACTGGATTTGGCTCCCTCTTGCTCTGTGCATTGTGTTGGCTCTAGGTTCTCAAGCTGTGCTGAATTCAGACCCCTCCCAACCTAGGGATGTTGGAAATTTATTCAGGACAACCACTACCCTGACTTGTGCCACCATTATGGCTGTGCCATTGGGCTGAAGAAGGTTTGGATGTGATGCAGTTTGACTTCTCCCTTTCCCTTCTCTCTTCTGGCCCTTCCTTTCTCCTGCCTTTTTGAGATTCTTCAGATGTTTGCCAGCAGAACAGGTCTGCTGATAAAACTACTGTGTTGCCAGATCTCTCAGTTCAACAACAGAAGGTTCTGTTGGCAGAACGTCTTACCTGCTGAAAAAAGAGGTTTGCACTTAATCCTAGTCCACTACAGTCAACCTTTTGCTGTGCTAGGACTGAATTGTGTGTTTCTCAGACTATCACACCTGTCCCAGCTATGAGCCAGTGAGCTGGTACTATTTGTGTGAGGAAGCGTTTACCTTGTCTATTATCTATCTGTCAGTCCTTCTCTCCCTCTCTCTTTCCCCCCTCTATTTTTGGCACTCCTTTATAATGTTGCTTTCATGGCATTTCTGTTTATCCAGATATTTGTTTCTCCAAATATTTTAGCTTTCTCCCAAGGCTGTTTGGAGTAGATGGAGTTGCTTTGCATCTCAAGTCATGTGTTTGTCGATCACAGCCTGTTGCTTGCCCAGCGGCTGAACAGGGACCAGGGAGCCATCACAGCAGTGCAAGAGTGTATGATCAGCAAAGGCTTTGTGTCGCTTGTGATTTCACTCCAATATGTCTGACTCCAAAGCTATCGCTCTGATGCCGCTTCAGGGTTTGAGAAGCCTCTTTAAAAAACCATAATGAAAAAAATAGAATATGGATGACTTATGGGACAGCCTGTAATCTGTCTTTGGCTTTTGATGCTAAAAACCTCTCATTAAAATTTTGGGAGCAAAGTGTGTAGGCAAAGTAAATAATGAACTCAGCCAGGGCAAAACTCTGTCAAGCCTCTAGCAGTTTTCCACAGTGTCAGGCTCATTCCAGAGATTAAATTCTTTTAAAACGAAAAAAGAAGAGAAAAAGAGAATTTACTTGTCAGGAAAGCCAGGGTCCTTGAGGTGCCATCTGCTCAGCTCCACGGAGAGCTTCAGAAGCTGCAAAATAGATTTCCTCTTGACTTTCCTCCTGCAGCTTATTCTCTTGATTTCCCTGAGATTTATTATAGGTTGCTCCTGGTTTTGGAAATGAGTGGCGTTGAATAACTTGACAGGCAAGATAGGATAAGATAGGAGAGTAGAGATGGAAGAGAGACTTTTTCAGGCTGAAATAATTTATCCAGGGCCATACAGCAGCCGTTGCTTCCATTAGATATACAGGTATAGCTCAGTTAACAAAATACAGTTGCTCCCTCCTTTCACGTGGATTTGTGGTCTGCAGTCTTGAATATTCACGGAGGGGAGACCTCTGTTATTTTCAATGGGGCTTGAATACACGTAGGTGAGTCTCCGCTTTCGCAGGGAGTTCCGGAACGGAATGGATTTCCCGTGAAATGGGAGGGCTGACTATAGCACTTCTTTAACTTTAAAGTTGGTACCAGAGGCAGAAATAACATGGAAAAATTAGAGATAGGTCCCTACACCACAAAAAGTGGAGCAGTTCCATATGTTTTGGCAAATGTATTGTTGAAAACTAACAGCAAGCAAGTGTACAATGAAACAACCAAGTTAGCTGAGCCTGACATAAGTGTTCAAAAACATTTTGAACCATCTAGAGCAGGGGTAGGCAACCTTTTTGAGCCGGGGGCTGGGTTGCTGTCCCTCAGACAACTGGGGGGCCGAAGCTGGGGGGGAGCTTCCACCCTCCAGGGGCGGGGCTGCTTGCCGGGGGTGGAGCTTCCACCCTCCAGGGGCGGAGCTGTGTGCTGGGGGCGGAGCTTCTACCCTCCGGGGGCGGGGCTTTCTCTGCTCCCTTTCCCGACCTCCAGCTGTCTGAGAGACAGCTAGAAGGGGGGGGGGATGGGGAGGGGGGGTGACAGGCGTGTGCCTGCTCCTCATGCCCTTCCTTGGCCCCCAGCTGCCTCTCAGAGACAGCTGGGAACCAGTAAGGGCCCGTGAGGGGCAGGAGCAACAGGTGCGCGGCCTCTGCGCCTTTCCTGGGGCTTTGCCAGGCCTGAGGTGTCCTCCGAAGGACACCTCAGGTCTGCTGAAGCCCCGTGGGGAGGAGGAGGAAGATGAGGCCGGCGGCCCCTGCTCCTTTCCTTGGGGCTTCGCCAGGCCTGAGGTGTCCTCCGAAGGACACCTCAGGGCTGCCAAAGCCCCGTGGGGAGGAGGAGGCGTGTGCCCACCCTCTCCTCCTCGGCACTTTCCTTCGGCCGAACGGGCTCCAAGAGGAAGAAGGCCAAAGGGAAGGGCTTGGGCACCTGTCCCAGGTCCTTCCCCCAAGCCCTTCCCTCCAGCTCTTCCCTTCAGCCAAAACCACTATCATTGTTAAAGCAGACCTTTTAGCATTAAAAACACCAAAAATACACAGAAATGCACTTTGGAAAGTCACACTGTCTCACCTTCAGAAAGAATGAGTGCATGTCTCAGAAACTGACTGATATCATCACCACCACCACCACCACCACCACCATCATCATCATCACCACTTTCATTATTAAAGCAGACCTTTTAGCATTAAAAGCACTGAAAATACACAGAAAGCACACTTTGGAAAGTCACACTGTCTCGCCTTCAGAAAGAGTGAGTGCATGCCTCAGAAACTGACTGATATCATTTGGTTTTAATGTTTAATATTGCATTGTTTTTGTTTGTCGTTGCCATGATGCTGTAACCTGTCTTGATATCAAAGAAAGGTGGGCTATAAATAAATGATTTATTTATTATTATTATTTATATCATCACCACCACCATCACCATCATCATCACCACTATCATTGTTAAAAAAAGCAGACCTGTACAATTAGAATGGAAATCCTCCTCCTCCTCCTCTTCCTCCTTCTTCCTCCTCTTCCTCCTTCCTTCCTTCCTCCCTTCTCCTCTTCCTCCCCAGGCAGGGGAGAAAGGAGGGGGCCTCCCCAGGCTCCTTCTCCCCAGCTTGGGCCCCTCCGTGTGCAACAGAGGCAGCCAGGTCGGGGAGAAGGGAGAGGGCCTCCCCAGGCTCCTTCTCCCTGGCTTGGGCCCCTCCGTGTGCAACGGAGGCAGCCAGGCCGGGGAGAAGGGAGGGGAGCTCCCCAGGCTCCTTCTCCCCGGCTTGGGCCCCTCTGTGTGCAACGGAGGCAGCCAGGCCGGGGAGAAGGAAGCGGCCTGGCATGGGCCCTGCGGGAGCCCAGGGAGTCAGCAGGCCGCTTCCGCGGGCCCCTTCTTGGCCCGTGCGGCCACAGGCCTCCCGCCAGAAGGAGACGCCTGGGGCCACACGGGCTGAAATGGAGCCTGCGGAAGCGGCATGCCGCCTGCCTGTGCTCCCCCCAGGGCCCACTGCTCTTAAAGGGCCAGGGGCAGCTTGGAAGCCAAGAGGCCTCCAGACTGCCCCAGGCCCTTTAAGAGCAGCGGGGGCGAGGAGGATGAGGCGGAAGAAGGGCGGGGGCAGCCTGGAGGCCTTGGAGCCAGGCCTTGTCCTCCTCCTTGCTGCCGCTCTTAAAGGGCCAAGGGCAGCTTGGAGGCCCGGAGCAGGAGGAGGCTTTGGCGGCGGTGGCAGCAGCGGCGGTGGCAGGACCGGGCTGGGACCGGGCCTGTCGCCTCCGCGGGCCGCATACGGCCCACGGGCTGGGGGTTGCCGACAACTGATCTAGAGGCTGCTTGAACACCTCTTCCAAAATGCATCCATGGATGACTTTTCTCCCCACTACCTTCTATTTTCTTATGATTTCTATTTTGGGGGCAAAACATTGGGGCTGTACAGGGTGGCATTTTGTGCCGGCCTATATGCTCAGTGTGGGCTGAGTGTCCGCACGCTTGAAGCCCTTACCGCGCTCCTTGGGCGCCATTTTGGCACACACCGGGCACAATGCCCAAATGGCGCAGCGCAGAAGGGGCATCATCATGGTGCACCAATGCACCTGTGGCACCCCTTCTGGGACGTAAAAAAGCCCCTTTTCGGGGCTTCTTTTTGCTCCCTCTGGAGGCCATGGCATGCAGCTGCTGTGGTCTCCATCCGGGGCAAAAAGGGCTGGCGTTTAGCCGCCCGTCTGTACAGCCCCATAGAGATCTATGATTTTTTAAACTATTGGGATTGGCTCCCTCCCTCCACAATCCAGAGGTAGAGAAAGGCAAGCCAGCTCCACCAGGCCTTGCCTGAACGAAGAAGGCACTCCCTCCATCCACCATCATCCACAGGAGAGAAAGGTAGACCAGCGCCATTGGGCCTAGCCACTTTAAGAAGAAGGGCCCTCCCACCAGTCCATCTGCCGCAGTCCAGGCATCAGAGGGAGAGAAGATCTGCTGGATTTTCCCCCTTTCCCACTGCCATTCCCTTCTCCTTTTGTGTCTTGTCTCTTTAGATTGTAAGCTTAAGGGCAGGGAAAGGTCTAATTAACCAATTGTAAGCCACTCGGATAGCCTTTTGGCTGAAGAGTGGGGTATAAATGAATGAATGAATGAATTAATTAATTAATTAATATTAGTGAGGCAGGGTTATTTGCTCTCCACTTTTCTCTCTGTTTTGCTGTTCATACATGCTCATTAAGGGATCCAGAAGGCAGTTGCTGTTTACCTTGCCTGTTTGCAGCAGGCACACACAGCTACACTAGGTTTCGTTTTCCTAGCTCAGGTTTCATTTACACATCAAAAGTATGTATTTCTTCAGCCCTCTGTCATCATCCTTCTAATGCCAATGTTGCTAAAAAACAGAGTCCCAGCTAGACAGAGGAAAGGGAGGTTGAGTAGGCATAAAAAGACTGCTAAAAAGAGTTTCATTGTCAGAGGCTATGTTAACCGAGAGTGCCTATACTTACACTTTGATTATTAGAAAAAGGGATTGATTATAAGCAACTAATTGTTTGTAATGATTTACTTCCAAGCTCAAGCTGCTGCTTGCTCTCCTGTCTAATGTTTAAACACCATTCAAGCAGTTAATAGCACTTATAAAATAGACCAGAAAGCCTCCACAACACTGCTATCATGATTTTAAGAGCAAAAAAACACCAGCTAGATGTTACCAATGAAACGTTATAAGAAACTTAACAAACAAACATTTGTCTAAACAAGAAGATCTTGTACATAGAGAAATGCTGAGATGTGGGGGGAAAACCCACTGTTTAAATGTTGATGTGATTTCAGAATTAGGGTTGCTCTCCAAGCTCATAAATAGTATAGAATTGCCTGAAGGTGAGTTAAGCAAGAAAAGTTTATAAAAATTGGTTTGAGGATATGTGGCATGGCTCATCTGTTGCTGCACCATAAAAAACCCAGAGAAGACTACTTCTCTGCCCCTCCCTTGAAGTGAATGATGGCGGAGGGAAATGTTTATTGATGCTTCACTGTCTGCTGTTCTGTACACAAATCCTCTGCTAGACAGGTGTACTGATGACCCTGTTGAATTATATGCATGGTACCTTTCTCCTAACTTTGTGGAAACAGCTTACAGACATGGCAGGTGGGCTCTTCTCTTTTGAAATCAAAATGAAGTCAGCCTTTTAAGGGATTTATTATTATTATTATTATTATTATTATTATTATTATTATTATTATTATTATTATTATTATTATCCTTTATTTATTTACTGTAGCAAAGTCTTGGCAAGTCTAGGTACCTGCTGCTAAATCAATTATCTGGAGGAGGTAAAAGCATAACAGTGAGATGGTCTGTCTCACTTGATTTCTTGGCCTTAGGAAGCTGAATTCAGACTTCAAATGCACAGCAAACATGCTTCTTCTTCTTTTTTTAAATTAACCTTTAGTTAACATTTTTGTGGTGACATCTTGCCACACGTTCTATAGGCTGAATGGCAGAGGAAATTCTGGATTATTTTTAAGAGAACCAATGGGGCTTAATGGATAGGAATATTTTTCATGAGGGACTCCCATTTAGCATTTGCTGCAGACCTGAGACCAGTGCTATTCAACATCGTTATCAATGACTTGGATGACAGAATTGGGGGCATACTTAGCAAAGTTGCAGATGACACCAAATTAGGAGTAGTAACTAATACTCCAGAGGACAGGATCAAGCTTCAAAATGACCCAAATAGACTTGAAAGCTGGGCCAAAGCTAACAAAATGAAACTCAACATAGAGAAATGTAGGATACTGCACTTTGGGTGGAAAAATGAAATGCACAGATATAGGATTATGGGGGATACCTGGCTGAACGAGAGACTTATATGTGTGAAAGGGATCTGGGAGTCCAAGTAGACCACAAACAACATGAGTCAACAGTGTGATGCAGCAGCTAAAAAGGCCAATGCAATTTTAGCCTCCATCATTAAAAGTATAGTGTCTAGATCAAGAGAAGTCATAGTGCCACTCTATTCTGCTTTGGTCAGGCCTCACCTGGAATACTGTGTCCAGTTCTGGGCAAAGTAATTCAAAAAGGATGTTGAGAAACTCAAGCCATGTGTCCAAAGGAGGGCAACCACAATGGTGAAGGGCCTGGAAACCATGAAGCCCTATGAGGAAAGCCTTAGAGAGCTGGGGATGTTTAGCCTGGAGCAGAGAAGGTTAAGAGGAGATATAATAGCCCTGTTTAAGTATTTGAAAGGGTGCCATATTGAGGATGGAGCCAACTTGTCTTTTGCTGCTTCAGAGAGTAAGACCTGGAGCAATGGATGCACACTAAACATTAGGAAGAACTTTTAATGTAAGAGCTGTTCTACAGTGGAACACACTTCTTCCTCAGAGTGTAGTGGAGTCTCCTTCCTTGGAGGTCTTTAAACAGAGGCTGGATGGTTTGACTGAGAGTTCCTACATGGCAGAATGGGGTTGGGCTGGATGGCCCTTGGGTCTCTTCCAACTAGGATTCTATGATCTGACTCAATTTGTTTAGCTCAGTTGCTTCCTCTGTATCATTCTCCCCTGTTTGCAATTCCTTGCTTTAATTATCAATCTTCCAATTGCCATCTTGCAGGGTGACCAGATGCCATAACCCCAAAGGAAGTCAAGGCAATGCAAAATGTGGGACATCTGAGAAAAATGTAGGACATTCCAGATTAAAAGCTAAAACGCTAATATACATAGAAATTCATGCTGCTTGGTTATGCTTGATATAGAGGATATTTTTGAATTCCTCCTGGACAGAAGGTTGAAATGTAGGACATGTCCTGGAAAAGGAGGACACCTGGTCACTTTGCCCTCATGGGACTGCTAGAATTGAGCTAATGCTGGAATCATTTCTTGAAGATTTTAATGATGTCTGGTGGGAAGTCATCTTTGGGTAGATTAGAAGAGCTACCAAGGCTGGAATCAGTCTTGGTTTTCCCATGTTGTGAAGCAAGGGAACTGCAGTGAAATATTCTTAGGTTTCAGATTGGCCTCCCCAGCCAAGCTAGCCATTGGTCCCCCTTATCAGGAAAGGTTGTAAAAAGGCTTCCTGTTTGGTCAGATACTTGCTTGAACAACTGTCAAGGCCTTCCTCAGCTGCAATACTGTCCCGTTCAGTCACTCAGCTTTGACCTCTCATCCTCAGCTCAGTCTCTCAGTGCTTGACAGCTGTCTGCAGCTGTGGCCTGGCAATGCTTCCCCATCATGCTTTACTGCAAAGAGGAACTAAATGACCAGCAAAACAACAAGGTCACTTTCTGACCTTTATTAAAGCTTCCAGCCAAAGCCTTCATACTGATCTGTGTAAAGCAGGAGGAACTTACATAATTGTTTCAAATTGTATTAACCTTGCTTACCTCTCTCCTCATCTCTCCCTGTCTACAACTTGCCTCATAGCTACTCCCATTCTATACAATCTGACATAATGGTCCAGCAAAAGGTATCACCATTTAAAATGTTAAAATCCTGTGTTATCTTAATTCTTACTTTTTAATTCTCAGGCCTTGATTTTGAATGGGCCAGTGGGGTTCAGCTATGGCTGATCCATTGATATGGATTCATGAAGGCAAACATACCTGGTTTTCTCTCAAGCCAGTTGCAATTGATTTCCCTGAAACCCATGCTCAGGAGCAGTTACTACTTGAAATAGACTTTTTGTCTCGCTCATATATCCTCTCAACCAATTTCTTATTTAAGAGAAAATCCAGGGCAGATTGAAAATTTTGGCCTGTTACAGACTGCCAAAATAAAGCTGCTTCGGATCTCTTTGGAGGTATGCTATTTAAATGATGCATGGGTCCTAAGAGTCCGGAGGTCGCGCCAAAGCCACACTCCATTCGTAAGCACTGAAGTGCGGCTTTGGTGCAGCTTCCGGATTCTTCGGATGCATGCATCATTTAAACAGCATACTGTACCTCCAAAGAGACCTGAAGCAGCTTTATTTTGGCAGTCTGTAACAGGCTAGAAATGCTGATTTAAACCACACTGGAGATCTGTAGCTCATTTTCTCGAATAAGAAGCAAGCAAAGTCTGCTGCTAACATTAGACTGATACATACATTTTAAAAATCATGCTGAACAATACATCAGTAAATGTCAGATCCATTAAACAATATGGTTCTTAATAACATTTAACCTGTGTGAGTCCATTTGTTTGACTTAACATCAGGTTTCTTTCAGGGTCTGTAACACTTCCTTGTTATGACAGCATCCATTTTGTGAACATTAGGCACAGTTTCCAACAAGAGGCAATCTAATCCATTTCAGCCAGAGACACTAGGTGGCTAATGCTTTGCAAAAATCAGGTGCGTGTGAAAATGGGAATCCCATTACAGTGGATTTAAGTAAGCAGCTGTACACAGCTGCATGTAATTTTGCCATGCCATTGTGCACTTAAAGGATCCTGACTTGGGGGGAAACCTACACACACACCCTGGGCAGGACCTGAAGGAAACATGCTGGTTATCCTAATCTGGTTCCACCATATCTCCGTCTAGCACAGAGAACAAAAAGAAAACAATGGTCTTGGGGGAAAGTTAAATTTATTCATTATTAAAGAACAGTAAACACACAAAGAGGAGACAGCTCTGTGCATGATGTTAGGGGGAAATTTTGGGGGGGGGGGCGGGGATGGGGAGAAATGGAAATACATTTTATAGTAGGGAGAAAATGAGATCAGGGGACGATGTGCTGCTTAGGGGCAAAACATGAGCAGAAGGGGCGGCTTGAAGCCACCCCTTCCAAAGGCAGATTGGGGATGTGGCAAACACACGCCATGGCCCCAATCTGCCTTGAAGCCAGATGAAAAGAGAGCAGCAAAGATCCGCTTCTTTTTTGGCCGGGGAAAGGGTGGCTTTTCCTGCCCCGCTGCAGCCCTGTGGCAGCTTCAAGCTGCTCCGGCTGCATGCAGCATATAAATGCCACACCACCAGAGCGCCTTGAAGCCAGCCATGTCTGGGTGGCCTTCCAACCTCTGGGCTACTTTAGGGTGGTGTGGAAGTATGTGGCGTATGAACGCCACACTCCCAAGCTGCCTGGATGGGGCTACCTGTTTCGGCCCTTACTTAGTCTACTCTTCCTTTGCTAAGTCTTTGGCAGGCAACTCCAAAGGACCCTGCATGCCTCTCTCTCTAATTTATATCCTGCCTTTCTCCTGCTCTGGAGATGGGGATATTTTGATCTTTCATCTGTTTTGGACTTTGTCTCCCCAGAAGCCCCAGCTTGGACTGGAAGCTACTGGTTGACCTTGAGCAAGTCACATGCTCTCAGCCTCCTGGGAAGGCAATCAAATGCATTCTTTGAATTCATTTTCATTCAGCCTAGAGGAACAGCAATAGCAACAATAGCAGCTTCATTTATATACTACTTCATACCACAGTAAACAATCTTTAAACGGTTTACAACTGTAAGCTAATTGCCCCCAACAAATTGGGTTCTCATTTTAGCATGAAGGATGCCAGGCCAGGCTGAATCGACCCTGGCTGAGATTGAACTCATAACCTTGTGGTTTGTGAGTGAGTGGCTGCAGTACTGGTGAGATGCAAGGATGAGGACATGAATAACTAAATTAAAGATGCTTACTATTTTTTAGAATCTCAACATAAACTCCCAACATTTGATGAAATAATATAATTTGGTTATGCACAGAAGGTTTATTTGGGGAAGCTCTCTTTCTTGAAAACTTAGCATTAAAAAAAAAGCTGAGCTTCATAATAATCAATAGGTTGGAATGGGCCATCTGGTCCAACAGGCCCTATTCCTTAAATGTAGTCCTTTAGTGCCAGAAATCCAGAGCTAAAGGTGCCCCTACAGTTGGCTCCCTATTATCACTCTCTGCTTAAAGACTTCCCATGACTGCCAGCATTCTAAATAACTTCATGTTCTAATTGCTCTGATCATTCAGAGGGTTCTCCTAACGTTCAGTTTAAATCTGCTTCCTCTTCCTTAAGCCTGTATCTGAGTCTTCCATCTTGGGCAGTAGAGAATTCACTTTTGCCCGGTATCTGAAGTATGCCAGCATGTCTCAGGTGGCAGATGCTTGGAACAGCAGTGGCAACCTCCTGGCCTTCCCCTCTCTTGAAGAACAGTGCTCTGTGTATGCACCACATTGTCTGTTCTCTACCTCCTTAACTGACCTGGCATCCTAACAGTTGCCAGAATGAATCCCTTGCATTGTTGGTGTTGATCCCCTACTTGAGCTATCCAATGTCGTGGAGCTGTAGGTTTTTCCCAGTGTGGCAAGTACTGATACTATATTTATGCCATTCTCTGTTTCGTTATTTCCTGGAAACTTGCCGTGATCCAGCAGCTGTTGGCTTGTGGACTGGCACCAGTCTGTAGACTACCATTTTGAGTAGTGCTGTGCTTGTTTATCTGACTTCTGTAAATAGATCTGGGAGTGGGATGCCCTCTTGTCATTTTCTTGAGACATAAAAACGTGTTGGGCTTGCCCTACTTATTTAAGTGGCTACTGGCTAAACAGATAGAAATGTTGGGGGGGGGGTGGCTTTTAGTTATGGGCACATGAGGACACCAGTGTATGTAAAGCCTTTGCAGTTGTTAGCAAAATCATTCCAATATCTGTAGTTGGAATGCGCCTGATTTAGGCTTGGCTGGCCAGGACTGCATAAAGCAAAATTCTTGTCTGTACATAGTCTCTGTGGAAATCATACATGTTAATTAATGGTCTTGGGATGTTTTTGCGGATGATGATGAAAAGGCTTGGAAAAGCCATAATCAAACAAACCAGCCTGTCTGACTTTCACTGTGTGCAGTATTCCTGGACAGGAATGCCATGCACTGTACTTATTCCAGTTTACTCACCAATGTCCATGATCTAAATTTATATCAGATGGCTTGAAGCTACACTTTCCAACCAACCTGAGCTGCTGAGCTGAGCCAAAAGTGGCAGGCCTCATAGTGCCATTTTTTCTTTTTCTGTCTGGTAATTAAACAGAGGGAAAGAGAAAAGAGGAAGGCAAGCAGAGTTGCTATAGTTATTGTAGGGAGGGGATGTATAACTATCTGTATTGCAGCTCATTCCCCCCCCACCACCACCACCATTGCTTTTGAAACTTAATCTCTGCCTTCTCAGGCTGGGGACTATTACTTATTATTTCAGAATGTGATGGTACACTAGTTTGTCTATTCAAACTAAGAATGGCAAGAGCCAAGAGCAGGAAAAACAAAGAAGATCCAGGTTTGAATCCCTATTCACTTCTGGAGTTTACTGAACAGTTGTTGACCATACTCTCTCTCAGCCTAATCTGCCTCACAGGGTTGAATGGGTATAAACTAGTAGCCTGTATTCATTGGAAGAAGTGTGGAATAAAAATATAGTAAAAATTAATGTTGTGTAATTTAACACGCATGCCTCTTTGGTCTTGTTGTCAGTTTTCTCAAACCTGCAAACTAAAAGTGGCAGTAGGCATTAAGTATGATATAAGGTTGTTGCTAAAATTAGCACCATTGTGTCCACTTTTCATCTGATGGCTTGTTATGTCCCGCAAACCCATAGGTTTTCCATCCAAGTGGAATGTAGTTTGAATGTAGTGCATTCAATGTTCACAGTCCTTTACTGAGTGTAAGAGGATTGGCCTCCGCCCCAAGAAGCTTACAGAGGAAAAGAAAGCAGTGAAGGAAGAAAGGAAGGTGGTTTCACACTGCTGTTCTGGGAGATCGTTCCTGGCCCAAAGACAGCATGAGAAAAGATGTGAAGTTTTTTGATGAAGCAGGAGACCTTTGGATAGATGGGAGTGGTGGAGTGAAGATGTTAGGAATGAAGCAGGATGCCAGAGAAGAGAGGCTGAGGCCAGAGGCAAGGTTCTTGGTGGCTTTGATGCCAAGGACGAGGCCATTAATATCAGATAGAATACAGGGCACAAAGGGGAGAGACAGAAACCATGGATTTTGGTCACGAATGATGCAGCACCCAGCCTGAGAACATCTATTTCCAGAACTATAAGACAGAGAAGAATTCAAGAATTTAGCCATGTCAGCCTGGAAAAGGATCTTGGAACACCTTTGAGACTAACTGCAAGAAAGAATCTGGGAGCATGAGCTTTTATAGA
This sequence comes from Sceloporus undulatus, assembly GCF_019175285.1. NCBI lineage: Eukaryota > Metazoa > Chordata > Lepidosauria > Squamata > Phrynosomatidae > Sceloporus > Sceloporus undulatus. The sequence goes on along the minus strand of NC_056527.1, from coordinate 145,600,870 downwards.
CTTGAACTGAGGTAAGAATTTAGCTCAGTCTGCACAAATGCCGCAGAGTGAAATAATGGAGTGGACTGTGCCATTTCCTGTTGCAAGCAACGGTGGTTTTTTCAAATGCCTCCCATGTTTTCTTTTTAAAATGTCATTTCTATAAGCTCATCAGAAAGACTTGTTGTGGCCTATCCTGTCTCTGTTGTACTGTTTTTTTTAACCTTACAGCAAATTTTGTGTAGAGCTGTACATTGTGTACATTAGCAGACATGCAGAATGATTGTCCTTCCTTACTCAGAGGCAGAAACTGTATACTCTGTTTGGCTGCCCTAGGACTCTGCCACAAAGAACTTGGTCTTCCTTGTTTAGGCATGGCATATTAAAACTGCCTTGCAGTGAACAGGGAGCCAGGTTTTGGCTTTCAACCTTCCTTCATACCAAATAATGTGTGACCTGTGGCTGTGAGATTCTCTTCTTTGAACATGTGACTGCTAAGAACAGCTAAAAACTGGACCAGGTTGCCTTTGTGGATCTGTGGCTACTTTTTAAAATGTTATTAGGGTTTTCCTGTGAATTGTTTTAAACTTGCTTTTGGCATGAATGAAAAAGTGCAGCCCTGCTAAGATAACTCCAGTCCTGTCAGGTGTAAGAAAAAAAATAATGAAATTCTGGTTTTAAAAGAAATTGTTATTAACCTTAATTACAATTTATTGTAAAACCAGATATTTGATGTTCTTGTGTGCCTTCAAGTTGCTTCCAGCTTATGACAACCTTAAGGCAAACCTGTCATGGGGTTTTCTTGGCAAGTTTCTTCAGAGGGGATTTGCCATTGCTGTCCATTATTCACATGCATATACAATGCACCTGCGTCATACGCGGGCACCTTTTACGGGGCTTTCAGCTTGCGCTGAAAGCTGTGCACCGGGAGAATGGCCCATGGCATGTGTCATGCACAAGCCCCGTTCTATCCAATGGGGCTCGAGCATACACACTATTTGCCTTACGCGGGGAGGGTCCGGAATGGATACCCCGCTTAAGGCAAGGGCACACTCTACAGTTTATTACCACACAGAAATCTTGGCTATACTGCCCCATGGAGACAAGAATGTGGAGAAGGGAGAAAATTTTGAATCGGGGCATAGGGCAGCTTCCCACAACCTGAAGCCATTGAAATATGTAGGGTAACAACTCCCACCATCCCCAAATAGAGACAGGAATATTTGGCATTTTGGGAAAATGGAGGCTTATGCAGGAATATAGTCAAAGCACTCCTGACAGAGGGCCATCCAGTCCCTGTTTAAACTGAATAAACTGTATAAACTGAACAAATAGGGTGATAGTATGTAGCCTTGCCTGACCCCTTTACCAACTGGGAACCACTCTGTTTCTCCGAATTCAGTCTGACAATGTCATCTTAAAGATTAACAGGTTGTTGCTTTTGTTGTTTCTGCCTAACACAGCTCCATACTAAAAGCTTGAGAAGGGCCACATGTAAGTTTTTTTACAAGGTGTGTGAATGAGTTTTATCTGAAATTCCCCGATTATTTTTCCAGAATGAGCGCAGCCATTACCTGCATCTGTTTAAAAATGAATCAACTGGCTTTTCCAGAGACAGATTTTCCATTTACTGCATTTACATTTTATAGGTTAGTAGTGCAAGTTGGAACAAGGCTAATTGTATTTCAGATTTAGAAGAGCTTAAGTGGAATGGAAAGCCTTCACCACCTTGTCTGTTGTTTCCTTGTTGTTTTAATGTTTTAGTTGGCTTATTCTTCCTGAGGTCAGAACAATCAGATTCTGGTTGTAAAAGCCTACATCCCCTTTCCATGGATAGTTCATGCCAGGAATTTAAATCTAAAATTAAACAGGCCCTGATTTTGAGACTGGCTACTGTAAACTTGCTATAAACGCTCCACACGTGTTTTGGAAATAGCTGCCTGCTTGCTGTAGTTGCAGTTCCTCAGATTTTCTCTACACTAACTAATTCTAGGTCTTCTGCATTCTTTAACATATCTCTTTTCTGGCACACTATTTACCAAGAGAAGATAGGTTGGATGAGGCTGTGTCCGTTTCATGGTCATTCTGTGTAAATTATTTATTCTAGCCCTTGGGAATATTAGTACTTATTTTATAATTTCTTTAGTGGTGCTTTGCTGCATAATGACAAAAGAAGGCACATACAGTCTAAAACTTTATACAGAAGAGTTAAAAGAGAGAAAGAAGGAAATAAAACAGAAGGCTAAAGAGAAAAAAGTACATCTTATACTTAGTTTGATTTCATTTCACAAGCTCACCCCTCATGCAGCATCCAGGCCTTGATATGCCAAGCTGATGATCTTGCAGTCAACAGAGTCAGTATCTTAACTACTTGCGCCACTAGAGGAAAAAGAGAAAATACTCTGATCCCTTGCCTCTCTGGTGTGTGGAGCTGTGATCTGCTATCAAGAGCTTTTCCATTCTTTATCCAGTCACTCTCCTCATATGATTCAACCTGGAGAATTAATTTTGTTTGAAAATATCAACCAGAGCCTGTTAAAGCTGTGCTTACTGAATTAGTCTGAGGCCTCATATAGATGTTGTATAGAACACTGCTCCTCTCTCTCTCTCTCTCTCCCTCCCTCTCTCCCTTGGAGTGTAGTGGAGTCTCCTTCCTTAGAGGTCTTTAAACAGAGGCTGGATGGACATCTGTTGGGGATGTTTTGATTGAGATTTCCTGCATGGCAGAATGGGGTTGGACTGGATGGCCTTGTGGTCTCTTCCAACTCTATGATTCTATGATTTCATTTAACCTAAAATAGTCTGTAATCAGGAATGGTCAAACAGACCTCCTTCCCATTTCATGTTTCTCTATTGCAATCTGCTGAAATTGCCCTTAACTTAATGGAAGAACAATTTCAAAACTTCACTTAGTCATGAAACCACTGGGTAACCGTGGGGCAAACTGAGCTTCAACTGACTTCAATCTAATGTGGTAACTAAGCAGGGAAATAAGCTTCTTCAATGCCAACCGACATCGAACATGATCGGCCTTGATGCTCTGTCACTACCGATACCAAGCGTGATCGGCCTCGACACTCTGCTGCTGCAGCCTCTGTCCAGGACTTGAGAGTCCACATCTTATTGGACTCAGACAAAGGTGCTGTCGATCCTGAGTTGCCAATCCTCACTCCCCACCTGGGAATTTGAGTTCGTCTCTGAAGACCAAACGTCGTCAATCCCTGATGTCTGTTCCGAGTACGGGGCTTTCTGGAGATCTCCAGGAGCCTTTGTTCGAGGACAACCCAGACTTCTTTTATGACAGTGAGACTGACAGGTCAATCCCGAAGTTGTCTGCTGTCACTTTGCTGCTACCAGGTCTGGTCTGGGCTGCTGTTGCCTCCAAGTCCACTTCGACTGTGAGCGTGCAAGCACAGGTCTACAGGGAGAGATCCCCGTCTCCATTACCAGAGCAAAAAGAGACTGTTGCCCATGTTTCACAGATTTGGCGTCTGTCGAATTGGATGCCGAGGCCACCCATTTCCCTCAAGAGTTGACACGCTTGGGTCCCTCTTCTCCAACAGACGATGTTTGTTCTTTTTCTGAACATGTGATCTGCATGGTGAACGCCCTTGAACTCGAGGTCACCCATTTGGATGATGAGGCACTGGATCCGATTGAGAGGTGGAGCCGTGGTAAGGTGCCCACTTCTGCTTCAATATCATTTCTTCCTTCCCTCAAACGTATCACAAAATGGTCATGGGACACTCCTGCTTCTGTGACTTCAACTTCAAAGCAAACCAAGAACTTCTGTAGGGTTTAACCGTCCGGTCCTTCTTGGTTAAGCCCAACTCAGCAATTGTAGAGGGATCTACAGACCACATTCACTCTGAAGACCTCCACATCTCTGACTGATCGTGAGGGCAAGAAAGTGGATGGCTTCGCAAGAAAGGTTTACGCCGTCAACATTCTGGACATGAAAGTTGCAAACTTTACAGCTTGCATGGGTGCTTACCAGCATCACCTCATGAAGCGATTCTTGCCCTCAGTTGATGATCTTCTGGAGGAGAAGTGACCATTGGGGATTCTGCTGAGAAATGAATCCCATGCTGTCGGCAGCCTACTGGCATTCGGCAGATTGTGCAGCCAAGTTCTTATCTACATCGATTACCCTCTGATGGCACACATGGCTTTGAGCATCCGACTTGACTCCTCATGCCAAAACTGCTATAGACGACACCAGGAGCCCTGTTGGCACAGTGGTTAAATGCCTGTACTGCAGCCACTCACTCAAAACCACAAGGTTGC